>NW_025350484.1:0-4245 GCF_016433145.1 Gracilinanus agilis
CCTACTTTCAAGAAATACCTGTGGAACAGCAGGGGGAAAAAGGAATACTACTTTTTCAATTTGAAACCTATTTCTACTTCATAATATATCTCTGGTTTTTTTCTGTGAAATAAGTTTCAAGTTACTTCATTTCACAAAAGCCATGAACCTGATTTTGTCAATAGTTTAAAGTGTCAGGAAAATTAATGATTTCAAGTATCTTTACTTCATATGCAGTGTCTATTATTCAATGTTTTTATGTTATCTCCAGACACTAGAACTAAGGAGCCTGACTGGCTTACCAAATGACATCTTTTCAAAATATAAGATTTTAGTTACATTTTATTTGGAATGGAACTTCTGATCTAGTATATCAGTCTGTGTTTATATGCTTTGATGTTGCAGTCAATCATTAAAACATGCCAGACAGATGATAAAGAAAAGATAGCTTCTAAAAAGACATTTTTAAAGTCTTTCAGCAAACATTTTTCCTTATTTTTTGTTGAGCTATTTACCATTATTATGGTGGGAAGAGGCAATATAATATAGAAGCAAACACCAGGCTGGGAAGACTAAACATGCTTTTGTCCAAATTCTGCTGCTTATTAACCAAGTGACCTTGGGAAAGTCACTTATTGTCTCTAAACCTCAATTATCTGATCCATAAAATGGAAATAATGGTACCTACCTTACTTGCTTCACAGCATTATTGTAAAGATCAAGTGAAACCAAATCTATAAAAGAGCTTTATAAGTGTTAAAGTGCTATACTTTATAAATGTATGATGGTAGGTAGTGGTGTAAGGGGCAACAGAGAGGTATAAAGAGATATGAGTCTAGAAGAGTTAGAATACCTGGATTCTAGTGCTAATTCTTTCACTAATTAGTAGTATAGCCTTAAGCAAATCACTGAAACCATAAGCCTCAGTTTTCTTATATATAAAGTAGGGATAATGTAATAACTTCTTCACAGGGGTATTGTTAGGCTTAAATGAGAAAAAAGATATAAAAGTCCTTCATAAACTCTGAAGTGCTATATTAGTGTAAGGGGAAATGAGGATTAAGAGGAATTTTTCTGGGATAGTGAAAAGTAGTTACTATTCTGTTCAAACATAGTGGATCTACTAGGAAGTTTCTCATTCAAGTCACAAACATTTAGAATGATGAAAGAGGCTGAGCGAATACTTTTCATATCAAAATAAGTGCTCTCTTCTTATTCTAAGGGAAGAAATGAGTCATTTGAAAAAATGTCTAATATTTAGGAAAGTTATGGTATCTGTTAATGAAATTATTTTCTATTTTATAACTATTCTGGAAAACGAAGATAATAGGAATGCATCACAGTTTTCTGTAAGCAGTTCTAAAGAATGAGAGTCTATTGTAAGCTAAATTGCTAAAATGAAAGATGATTAATAAATTTTGGCATTATCTTAGAACCTACTCTAAAAGAGTGTCTCATACCCTTCAACTCCAATTAATGTAATTGACCAAGTGTTCGATATCCTAATACCTAGTGTCTCTTTGGGTTACTGAAGGATTAATCAAATCATAGGGGTGAGTAAGTCCCAGACACTTCCATTGAATCAATAAATCAATCAAAGGTGAAAATAATGTATGAGCTAGTCCTTAAATCAACTTGGAAGTAGTAAAGTGCTTTAAGCCATTGAATGAAATCAGATGATACGAAGGAAATGTACTGAGATTGGTTGAAAGAATAAACATAAATTGCCCATTCATATTAGAGGAAGGGACCCCACCAGCAAGGTTAATCAGCCTTCAAGAGCTGTGCCTGTTCTATAAGGAGAAAACAAGAAGGAAAGAAAGGAGAGTACATTTCTCCTTTACTCCTCCTTTGACTCTGTCATTAGAAAGACTGTTGTTATTCATTCATTTTCAGTTTTCAGACTCTTCAGAATCCCATTTGGGGTTTTCTTGGCAGAAATACTGAAATGCCATTTCCTTCTCTAGCCCATTTTACAGATGAAGAAATTGAGGCAAATAGGATTGAGTGACTGGCCTAAGGTCACACAGCTAGTAAGTATCTGATGCCAAATTTAAACTCAGATCTTCCTGACTCCAGGACCAGCACTCTATCCACTGTGTCTTCTAGTTGCTTCATAAGGATAGGAAACTAATAATCAGATGCGTGTAGAAAACCACCATCAATCAGAATCATTTCTAGAATCCTGAAGAAGTAATCATCCTCTGGGAACCCAACGGGTTGGGTTCAGAGAGTGAGTTCAGACAAGATGCTACACTACTATATTATGGTATTTATAATATAGTATAGAAGAGTACAGTATAGTATAGCATTATATATTATTATATGTACAGGGATAACACAGAATCATAAACTGTTTGAGCTATATGGGACTTTGGAGGCCATCTAACCAACATTTTGTAGGTTGAGAAACTACAGCTCTAAAAGATTATGTTCCCTAAAGTAACGATTATTCTATAGTTAGAATTATGTCTGTCTTTACTATCTCCTCCATCCCTTACCTCAAATACATAATAAGTATCCTTAGTAAAAATTTGGTATTATATTTTCTATATAAGTCATATTCCTTAATATAACATGAAGCAAAGTAGAAACTAGATAAGTCTCAACATAAAATCTTAAAACCAAAAAAAAATCCAAGATATTACAGATTAATTTTCATGTGAAATTATTTTTGGAGAAAATAGTCTTTACTATATAATTAAATCTGACAAGGGGGATTAGTTTCCTGGAGATAACATTATTCTTTAAAGTTAGTTAACATTTAAAGGTCACAGTGAAGAATAGAAAATGTTCTTTTTGTACTCAGAAAATATTCTCAGTTAAAAGATTGGACTGGTCACAGGGAGGATCCCAGAAAATTTTATACAATTTTTGTCTCTAGAATACAGACCAAGGAATACATTGTTCTGTGTCAAGGTTTCAGAAAGAAGTATGATCAAATAACTTCAGTAACAGGGTAAATTCTTGAAATTACCTTTGAAAGTTATCCAATATTCCCTTTCTCAATAGTGACCATAATATTCAGCAAATGAGGATTTATATTATAGCTTCCAATCACTTTATGTGTGCAAAGCACCCAATGCAAGTTTTTCATATGAAAATATACTATTAATTTTTGTAAACTTGAAAAATGGCAGACAAGTCTTTTTTTTAATTTGATAATATTTTATTTTTCTCCCCAACCACATATAAAAACAATCCTCAACATTTGGTTTGTTTGTTTCTAATTTTGAGTCTCACCTTCCCCTTCACTGAAACAGCAAGCAAAGACATATAGATTCCACATGTGTAATCATATAAAGCATTTTCCATATCAATTCCTTTGTGGAAAGAAACTCAAACAAAAATATTAAGAAAGAAAGTGAAAAAAGTATGCTTTGGTCTGGATTCAGATTCTCTCAGTTCCTTCTCTCGAAGTAGATGGAATTTTTCATCATGAATCCTTTGAGATTGTTTTGGATCATTGCATCACTAAGAATAGCTAAGTTATTCACAATTATTCATCATACAATATTGCTGTTACTATGTATAGTATTCTTCTGCTTACTGCTTACTTCACTATGCATTAGTTCATGTAAGTCTTTCCAGGTTTTTTCAAGCTCCTCCTTCCCATCATTTCTTATACTACAATAGTATTCCATTACAGTCGTATACTACAACTTGCTCTGCCATTCCTTAACTGATGGGTATCCCCTCACTTTCCAATTCTTTGCCACCACAAAAAGAACTTCTATAAATAATTTTTTTACATTTTCCTTTTTGTTTTATGTCTCTTTGGAATACAATCCTAACAATGGTATTGCTGTGTCAAAGAGCATGGGTATAAATCAAAATTGCTATCTAGAACTGTTGAATCAATTCACAACTCTACCAAAAGCACATGTGTCTTAATTTTCCCATACCCCCTTCAAATTTTGTCATTTTCCTTTTGTGTCATAATAAAGACAGGAAAATTCTTAAGAAATTAAAAAAATTGGCTATATTTTGGGGGCCTAGGTTCAAAACTGACCTTAGACACTTCCTAACTATGTGACCTTGGGCAAATCATTTAACCCCAATTGTCTAGCCCTTGCCCTTCTGTCTTAGAGTTGTTACTAAAACAGAAAGGAAGAAGAAAGAGAGAGAGAGAGAGAGAGACAGACAGACAGACAGACAGACAGACAGACAGAGAGAGACAGACAGACAGACAGACAGAGAGAGAGACAGACAGACAGACAGAGAGAGAGAGAGAGAGAGAGAGAGAAGGAAGGAGACATTAGAGAC
>NW_025350485.1:0-6273 GCF_016433145.1 Gracilinanus agilis
TATATATATATATATATACACTAGTGTGTTTTTTGTTGGGGAGAATTCAAAGAAGCAGCAGACAAGATCCAGTCATCACAAGGAGGAAGAAAAGACAACCAAATTACCTTCGGTGTTTTTTCCTTCCATAAGACATTCACCTATGTCTATTCTGGGCAAGAATGGAGCTTCCTCACCTCAGGCAAGAACTTCTTTAGAGCTCAAAGCAGACCCTATCAGATGATGTCTTTAGGCTTAAATCTGTTACTTGAACTCTGTTAAAGTTTCAGTCTGACTTAGGGTCAGAAAATCCACCTAACTCTCTATGCTTAAGCAATTTCTACTTGCTAATTTTACTTTGAGTCAAAATTTATTTAGATATAACCCTTTCCAAAAACTATCAAAAGCTCTCTAGGTTTAGCCCCACTTCTCCCAGTTTTCCAACCACAAAACACTTTTGTTTGCCCCTTGCAAATGAGTGGGGATGGAAAAAGGTCTAGGAACTGCTAAGCTCAGGGGATAGGACCATTTTCCTTGCCAATTCTGGGCCTCTCTAATCATATTCTCAGACTCTCCTATGTGCATGGGGCAGACAAAACTTTTCTTCACTTTGCATCTTCCCTCCACCCTGAAAATACTTGCATTGTATAATGGATAGTCATGATATAAGGTCAGCTAGAGAACTGCAGGCCATCAAGATCTATCCTTTCATTAAAGTCACTTCTGGAATTCTGCTTTTTCCAAGAATCTTCTCAAAATAATAGCAAGAGAAGTGGAAATTTTCTCCTGGGTTAATCCTTTTGAAATATTAACAGAGCGTAAATATTTTTAAAATTCTTTTAGAGTAAGACCTATTTATCCTCAACTTCAGTCTTGGAATGGACATAGGAGACCATCCAGTCCAACCCACATCTGAATTTCTCCTACAATATACAAAATAAATGGTCACCCAGCCTCTGCTTGAAGACCTCCAGTGATAGGGTCCAAATTACCTCCAAAGACCACCTACTCTACTTTTTTTGTTCATCTGAAAATCTCCCTCAGGATGTAGAACAGTACCCCACAGAGAATAGGTGTACCATACATGTTTACTGAATTGAATTATCCAGTTGAATTAAATAAGATTTCTGACTGTCCCATTTAACACTACATAATATTAAATACAAATTGTCACTGGGCTTATAAAGGATGTAAAAATAGTAAGAATATTAAGGTGTTTCAGAGACGAAAGAATAGGGGAATCATAAAGAGTGGGTTGATATTCAATCTAGAAAATGGAATGTTACAGAGTGACACATTGTCAGTATGTCTCTAGTGCCATCCAGGAGAAAGTGCCATGGAGAAATAAACATTCCAGTCTATTTGGCAGATCTATCCTCTATAATGGAGAGAGGTGACTCATCAAGCTCACTTAGGTCAATGGAAATATCCCTTGAGACCATCCAAATTCTTTTGATCTGAGTCTCTGTTCACCAAACAACCTTATGATCTCAACTAGGTTTTTCAAGTAGGTTTCCATTTTGTAAAGAAAATAGGCTGACCAACATGAGAATCCAGTTCCTACAACAGTTATATTTCGATTTGAAAACAAATACTCTGGCTTTCACATAATATGAGCAGTCTTCCTAGGACCTTTCTAGGATCATTGAAGTCCTATATATCATAACCTGAGAAACTAGATTCTGACTAGGGGAGAATCTGCCAACCCTCGCCATAGTTAACAAGGTTTCTTCCTAGCTGGGGTTTTCTGAGACTTCCAGTTATTAAGACTGACATGATTTTCAAAGATCCCCTTAAAGCAGATGACCAAACTGAAGTCCCGGAGGGTTGTCATCTCTTGGCAAATGGAAGAGTAGCAAAATTAGAATTCAAAGGCACTCCAGAAAATGCATTAGGAAGGCACTGAAAATTTACAGGATACTTGAACAGACCCTCTCATTTTATCCTCATAACTCTATAAAATAATGAGGTCAGGAATTCTTCATCTTACAAATAGAAAAACAGAAGCTCAGAGAACTCAAATCACTTTCTCAAAGTTATGTACCTTTTAAGTGGGTCCCAAACCTCAGTCATCTAACTCTCACCTTCCGTTATACCATATGTTCTTTCTGATGGAGAATGTGTTAGAAGCACTGCCCAAAGGTAGCAACCTTAAACCACCTTGGGAAATAACCAGATTAGCTAAAATATATTTCCAACAACTATTATTAATAAGATGTGGCATTATACCCATGGGTAGTGCATATACTTTAATCAGTACTCAATCCCAGATCTTCAGTCACCTACCATGATAGAATTAAGGAATGGTATCAAAAGCTCTGAACCTCACTCTTAAGTTCTCTCACTCTTTCAAGTCTGAGCAAATCACTTAATTTCTCTGAATTATTTGTTGTTATTATTCAGCTGTGTCTGATTCTTTATTACCCTACTTGGGGTTTTCTTGGCAAAGATCCTTGAGTGGTTGGCCATTTCCTTCTCCAGCTCATTTTGTAAATGAAAAAACTGAAGCCAAAAGGGCTGATTTGCCCAGGGTAGCACAGCTAGTAAATATCTGAATTTGAACTCAGGTCTTCCTGACTCCAGACCCAGCACTCTTTCCACTGTACCAACTAATGGCCCAGATGAATTTTTTTTACTTGTCTATAAAGTGAAAATGTCACTGGGCCTTCACAGGGTTATTGGGAAGAATAAAGTTAATGTCTCTAATAGTTTTTCAACCTTAAATATGAAATATAGCCTAATATTATTGTTTTCATATAATTCATAATAATAAGATTGGTAAAATTTGGGGACTTTGCCACTTATAGAACCTTGTCAAAGCCTAGTTATGGAGTGAAGGGTGAAATGATCAGATTGATTCTGTCTTTTTTTTATTAATCCTACTTTCAAATATTTTATTTTGTTCTATGATTGCCTAAGTCATTGTTCTTTGTCGCTGAATCTGTTTCGCAAACTCTGCTAGCCTGTAAAGTTAAGTAAGAAATCTAGTTTTCCTGCTAATCACTGTTCTCTTCTTGCCTTAAGGAAATCCATTTTCCTGGGGTAATTCAGGTGGACACAAGGGAGTCTGGTCTAGTACCTCCATGCCACCAAGCTATCCTTCAGTGATATCTAGTTTGCTATCTAAAGAAGTCTCATCCACTCTCTATTTCAGAGAGCTTCCCCCTCCCCTCATTTAGGGTCTTTGCTTTGCAGAGGAAGCTGAGATCTTATTTATTGATAAATCTGTACTTTATTAATAAATTGGTCATGTGGGAGCTTTGGTTCTCAGTTTACCTTATTTTGACCATAAGAAGGAGAAAGGAGAAGAGGCAAGAGATGAATGCTGGAAGCAATGGAGAATTCCTATCCCTTCTTTACTCAAACAAGAAAAGCTGCATAGATACATGTATATTATATGTAAAAACACATATACATCATCCACTATATCATGCCACTGGACTTGGAACACACCCAACTTGCTCCAGCTGCAGCAATTAAGCACAGGTCTCCAAGCAGTCACTTATGGTGGCCATGAAATATGATCAGAGAGGAGTCAAATTCCTTACCTGTTAGACGCTGAAACTGAAATCTTCAAGAAACAAATGGATTTTGTCCCCTTGTTGCCCATTCTGAGAACAGGTCATTTCAAAGCAGCACACTTTTACAATTCCTGCATAGGTTCATAAGCCAACATCAAGCCGAAGCTGAACTGGTGTCTTTTGGGGATCAGTATATTCTGCAGAAAAAAAAAAAACACAGCAGTAAAATTCATTTTAACTGCTGGTGACATTTCTTAAATGTTTCAGCATTTTCTAGTAAAACAGACCAGCTAGCATACTGCAGACACTTGGTCTCTTGAATTGATTAGAAAGATACTGAAAAGAATAAACTTAATTTGGAGGATAATGTGAGCTCTTAGAATCAGAGGACAGAATTCTAGCATTTCAGAAGTGGAAGGAACTTAATTCACCTTTTTAATTTTTATCAGCGATTTTGTCAATGTAGGAAGCTTCCAGGGAGGAAATCTCTCTACCAAGGCAAGACCTTGCCTTTGATGTAATTTTCAGACTTGCTTAAGCACACGAGTACCTTAAGGTGAAGTGATTTTACCAATGTCACCTGCAGATAGATACGTGTCAGAGACAGGACTTGAACCCAGCATTTCCTGACTGAGGCAAGCTTTCTGCCCACTGTGTAACTCTTCCTGTTCAACCTATTTGCAAACAAAAATCTTCCCAACAATGAACCCAGTAAGTGAACATTCCAGACCCTAACTAAAGTCACAAGTGAGGGGAATATCTCTGCTCCCAATCCCAGCCCCTACAGGCAGCTTGCTAGACTCTTGGCTGGCTCTAATTGTTAAGAGATGTTTTGTTACATCGATCTTAATTCTTTCTCCCAGTAATTTCTACCTAATTCCTTCTACCCAAGACTTCACCTAAAATACTCAAAGCCAGCTATCATTCACACTTCCCCCAATCCTCTCTTCTCCATATTAAATAACTCATTTCTTCCAATTTGTCTTTTTTTTTTTAACCCTTACTTTCTGTCTTAGTAACAACTCCAGGACAGAAGGGCAAGGTCTGGGGAAATGGTGTTAAGTGACTTGCCCAAGGTTACACAGCTAGGAAGTATCTGAGGCCAGATTTGAATCAGGTACTCCCTACTCCAGAGCTGGTGCTTTATATTGTACTACCTAGCTGCCCTTCTTCCAACTTATCTTCATATGAAGAGGGACTTCACTGTACTGGTTTAACTCTTCTGGACACTCCAGCTTTTCAATGTGCTACTCAGGACAAGTATAGAATCTATATTTAGTATCAATTCTAAGACATAAAGCAAGGGTTTAAAAAATAAATTTTAAAATAAGGGTGAAGCAGGTAGGTGGTCCAATGGACGAATTTAGTCAGGCCTGAAGATGAGAGGTCCTGGGTTCAAATCTGACCTCAGGCACTTCCTAGCTATGTCATAGGTAGCTTAACCCCAGTTGCCTGGCCCTTACTGTTCTTCTGTCTTGGAACTGATACTTAGTGTGGTGGTCCTAAGAATTAGGTCCAGTACTTCATTTGTGACATGGGGATAATAATAATTTCATTTGACTTCCATAGTCCCAGACACTCTTTTGGGGGAGACCAGACCTATTATTTCCAAACCAGAATAGACCTATTTATTTGCATAGGGCAGTGATGGGTAACCTTTTGAGCTTGTTGTGTCAAAATTAGCCAAAAAAACGAGCATAACTCGGGTGGTGTGTCACTTTGAGGGAAAAAAAAGCCATAATTTTGCAATACTTATAGTTTAAATAACAAAAATGTATAACTGTAATATATAACTGTATTTAATAAACCAAAATAGGTAAATTAATATAGGTAGAATTGTCATCTGCACAGAGTCTCTACACTACACTACAGCAAATGTTTCATCCTCAGCATACAGCCCCATACGTGCGGTCACGTGTCATCAAAAATGGCTAAATGTGTCAGTGCTGACACATGTGTCATAGGTTTGCCATCACCAGCATAGGGCATAGGGATCTTCCAAAGAAAAAACATCTTCCTCCAATGCTTATCAGTGTTACTCTACAAATTCTAATCCAAAGAGCTGCTTGGGACACTGAAGTTTAAGACCTAGTCAACTATGTCTCTCTTACGCCATATATGACACTGTTTTTCTTGGTTGCCAAATCACACTATTGACTCATATTGACCTCACAGTTCACTGTTAAGACTACCAGTGTGTGCTCACAACACACACACACACACACACACAGCAGATAAATTCAAATCTATTTAACAAGTATATATTGTACCCTCACTCTGAGCCTCACTAGATGCCAGTAGGAAGTGGACTACAGAAGGAATATTAGACACAGTCCCCACTCTCAGTAACAAAAAACAATTTATAATCAGCCCCAAAGAAGTAGTATAAGCAAGGTTAGAAGGGAGAGCTTGGTGTGGGCTACACATATCCAGGAAACCTCCCTGAAGGAATTGGGAAATGAAGGAACTAGGACTAGACTTTGAAAGATGAGCAGAATTGGGATTTAGGTTTATATGACTAGAGCCCCAAGTTGCTTTTATAGAACTGGAGCCAAAGAGCCTGCTATCCCCATAGATATAGGATGAGCTCTTAGCTTATCTCTGCTTCTGTGAAGGGCTTTCTTTAGATATTCAAAAATATGGCTATAGGAATTATTCTACTACTAACCACAAGGATGTAGCTGGTGTTATGGTGGTGTTGTTCAGAAAGAAAGAAAGAAAGGAAGGAAGGAAGGAAGGAAGGAAGGAAGGAAGGCTGTCTCTTATACACATC
>NW_025350486.1:0-5675 GCF_016433145.1 Gracilinanus agilis
TATATATATATATATATATATATCCTCTTGGTCTAGTTCTTAGGCAGAATAAAGCTAGTGGCAAAATATTGGGCCACTTCAGGTGGGTCTCTGTGCATAATTTGCCAGCAATGGTCTTGATTTCTCTGTTTAACCTTTCATCTTGTCCAGACCTTTGTGGATGGTAAGGCACATGAAAGTTAGATGCCATCCCAAGGTATGTATATATTTGCTGTAATACTGAATCATTGAAGTGTGTTCCTCTATCTGAATTTATTTTTGATGGTATGTCAAATCTAGGTATAATCTTCCTTAATTGTACTTTTGCTCCAAATATTGCTGTATTTTTATTCAATGGGAATGCTTCTGTCCATCTTGTCAATTGATCTACAATTACCAAATAAAATTTATAGTTACCAGCTTTTGGCACTGAAATAAAGTCTATTTGTAAATTCCCAAATGGAGTAAATGCCATTTGTTTTCTGCCAAATGCCTTTCCTCTAAATACATATTGGTTGTAGGCTTGACATGTCAGATAAGCTGCACAAAATTTAGACACTCTACTTGTAATTCCAGGGGCTATCCATATTTTCGTCCCTGCATCAACTATGCCTTGTGTGTCAAAGAGACTATTCTTGTATATAGCTTGACAAATTTGATTATAAAAAGTTCTTGGCAGTATTGGCTTTCTATGTGATGTGTAATGCAAGGTTGCTAACAGAAGCCTTTTGCTTCTACAATTTAAAACTGTAACAGAAAGGCAGTTGGAGGTTTTAGAATCTTCAGAAAGTTAGTTGGAGCCTGAGGCTATAAATATGGCTGAAATTCCAACTGAGAAGGCTTTTGCCTTCCAGCTTTTGCTTTGCCTGGGGGCTTTTGCTTTTTGGGCTTTGGCTTAGCCTGTTGGCTTCAGCTTTTTGGCTTGGCTTTGACCTTTTGGCTTTGGTATTGGCCTGTGCTTATTTTGTCTTGGGGAAATTTGGACCTATCTGATTTCTCTGGACCTCTCCCTGATCTCTCCATTAAATCCCTGCTATTTCCCTGAATTTCCTTTTGGGGCCTGAGAGGAAGGGTGGCTTGGTGATTGGACATTGTGGGTTTAGTTTCTGCAGGCAAGTAGGGCATCCAAAAACTAGTTACTCCTAATTTAGTTATTTGATAAATACTTTACTTCAAAGACAGTCAAACCTTCCTGTCTGGGAGAGCTGGACTCTCTCAGTCTAACCCTCTCCTGCGACCCATCCCCCACCACCAGTCTTCTCCCTAGCAGCAGTTAGAAAACCGAAACCTCTTTCCCTCTGATTAACCTGACATTCATAAATCCCCTTTGTTACCTACTCAAAGCCTCTGGTGAATCATTGTATTGAAAATTAAGGCAAGGGCTGAAGAGGGAAGGAATTCTTTCTTTTATTTCTTGAGAGAACCTCAGGCATCCATCTTGGTAGGAAGTATCTACCTGAGACTTCCTGCAGTCATTTTCACTGGCAGGGAGGAACCCTTTGGTCTCCTCCCTCAAAGGACTTTAGACATTAACAAGAGGCTTGATATAAACATTTCTGACTGACCCAAATTCCTCTTGTACCTTAGAGGTACCTTCCCTGCCTGAAGGGTTCAGTCTATCTCCCCAGGATTCTCTGTCTCTAGCCTCAGTGAATAAGTCTGTTTAAGCTGCCCTTCTGTATACTTCCTGTAATTCCCCTATATTCCTATATACCACCTTATCCTTCCCTACACCCAGCTATCCCCTTCATTCCTCCTCCTATCACTTATATCCCCTTTATCCCTCCTCACTATCCAAATTTCCTCTACTTCTTGATAACAGATGCAATCCACACTACATTTATTTGCTTTGCTTTAAAATTTTGACTACATTTCTTTACTTTTTTTTCATTATATGCATTTGACAAATCTGATTCACCTATGACTAATAAATGTAAAACAAACTCAGGACCTTCCTTAGCTGCTATTTTTGCTGTTATATTTTTTCTGTGATTCCCTCTTGATACAAAATCATTTCCACCTGTGTGTGATGAAGAACGCTCTATAGCTAACATGCTCGGCAACTGTAGAGCTACTGAGAGTTCATTTATGAACTTTGCATTAGCTATTTTCTTCCCAGATGATGTTAAAAATCCATACTGCAACCAAAGAGTTCCCACTGCATGGCAAATGCGAAAAGCATATTTAGAATCTGTATAGATCAGTGGTTCCCAAACTTTTTTGGCCTATCGTCCCCTTTCCAGAAAAAAAATATTACCTAGCCCCCTGGAAATTAAATTTTTTAAAATCTTAATAGCAATTAGTAGGAAAGATAAATGCACCTATGGCCACCCCCCCCAAAATCTCTGCAGCACCCACTTTGGGAATCACTGGTATAGATAGTAGCTTTTCTATCCCTTACTATTACACAGGCTTTCTTCAATGCTATTAATTCAGCAGCTTAAGTACTTAGATTTGATTGAAGTGAAGCTGACCATATCATTTCATATTCTGTCTGTACAGTTACTCTGTTATACCTTAATCCTTTACTCATAAAAGATGACCCATCAGCAAATAATATTATAACAACATTCTCTAATGGAGCATCAAGTAAATTATCATGGGACTTTTCTTCAATATTCACCACTTTTTCACAATCATGTAGAAGTTCTCCATTGGTTGGTAGATCAGGAAGCAGTGTAGCTGGATTAAGTGTCGTGCATATTTTCATTTTAATATTCTCATTGCCTAGCAAAGCGATTTCACATCTAGTAAGCCTCTGATCTGAGAATGCCTGTGTTCTGTGTCTTAAAAGCAAAGCTTCTACTTCAGGTGGGCACATAATAGTTAGAGGACATCCCAACACCAGGTCTGAAGCTTTTGTAATTAAGAGTCCTGTAGCAGCTACACCCCTCAGACATGGAGGAGAACTAGGAGCAATCGGATCTAACTGTGTGAATAATATACAATTGGTCTTGGTAATGGACCTAAAGATTGAGTAAGAATATCAGAAGCTACTTCTTTTCTCTCATACACATATAAGGTGAAAGGCTTGTTATAATCAGGAATGCCTAAAGTTGGAGCTTAGAGGATTGCTTTTTTTAACTTTGTAATGGCCACTAGATATTCTGTACTTAATTTCAATGGTTCTAATACTGCATCTCTTGTTAATTCTGTTAGGGGTTTGGTGATTTCCCAATAACATGGCATCCACTGTCTGGAGAAACCAGTTGTTCCCAAAATTGCCCTGAGTTGCTTCTTTGTTTTAGGTATACTTAATTTTTGGATGTCTGCAATTCTTTTCTGAGAGATGTAACATGAACCTTCAGCTAACACAAATTGTAGATATTCTACTTTAGGAAAATACCACTATACTTTTGATTCAGAAATGTTGTGTCCTCTTTTGCTTACTATCTTCGTGACATGCTTCAACAGTGGACAGTGCTAACAGCAAGTCACCAACAAAATGGATCTATCTGCTATTCTTGAATTCAATATTTGGTAGGTTCTCAGTTAAAATTTAGAACAATGTTGGACTTTCCACATAACATTCTGGCAGACAATACCATGTGTATTTTGAACCTTTCCACATGAAAGCAAAAACTTTCTTGGAATCTTCATGTATGGGGATTGAAAAGAATGCAGATCAGAAATCAACCACAGTAAAATATTTGGAATTGCTTGTGTCATATTGAAACTCTGGGAGCTGAAAGTCCCACTGTTGATTGACAGGTGAAGACCATTAGACCTCAGAATTGTGGGAAATATAAGTAAAGGTAATGGGGACACCCGGTATATTATGATAAAACTAAGTAATTGTGGGTACACACACTGGAGTTTATGAGAGTGGACCAGGATGGAAAGACCAGAGTTTACTGGATTCCCACAGGAATGGCAATTGATCTTAACGGTCACTCAGCTTCCCCTAGGCCAGAGGCTAGAAACAGGCTGACAAGGTAAAAGGGACTTAAGAGCTTTAATTATATTTGACTAAAATTTGGGAAAGGGATTATACTTAAAATCTAAAGGATAAAACCACAGGGCAATGGGAGGACTTATTCTACTCTTATCTAAGTGATCTAAACTAACAGGGCTCAAGGAGCTGTAAGTGGAGTCTCTGGGTGACTGCCTCAAACCTGGAACCTGCCAGGCTTGAGTACAGCTAGGGGCTTTGTGGCTTTGGGATTCTCACTGCAATCCACTGATGATCTCTGGATGCCAGGAGCTAAGGTTGTCTCAGGAACCAAGTAGGAAGGGATTGCTTGAAACGCTGTACACCAGATCTCAAACTTCTCTTCCTCCCTTGGCTCTGTAGATATTGTCCCCTTTTCTAGATGCCATACCACACAAGATCCCAAGGGAAAATCAGGATGCAAGGTGTCCTTTTACTCTGAGTTCTCCCAGGGCTCATCACAGTTTGTGTTAACCCCTAATGGAGTCCTATTCAGATCACAAGTCCCTTCTTCCTGCTCCTTCATTCCAACCTAGAATTCCCAGCTCCAGCTCCTTCCTGCTATATACTTAATACCTAATCAATACCTAATCTAATCTCATCTTCCTCACAACAGAATGTTCCCAGAGGCCATGAGGACAGGGGAGAAAGTGGTTGGCCAGGAGGGGTATAAATACCCTGGCAGCCCTGACAGGGTCTTTTCTTTCTTTGGATCTTGGATCTGTGGACCCTGGTCTATTGGGAACGGAGGCTTGCTTGGCTAATTCTTGCAAGAACTCCTGTTTTGAACCCCACTGACATTGTCCAACCTGTATCCAGACTGTGACTCCTCTGATTCTTCTGTCCCCTAGATATTTAGGCATCCAAACCATCCTTAGATATCTAGGTATCCCGGGGCCTGGGAGGGATCCAGGAAGTGGGCAGGAGAAGAAGAAAAGGGTGGAAAGGTTGGTTCCTAAAGGCTGTAGAAAGGTATAACATCTGGCAAGAAGAGGCTGAGAGACATCATCCAAAAGCTTGCTTGCTCTGGTTTGGCTGTGGCCAGCCTAAGCCAGAGGAGCTGAAGAACAACCCAGAATCATTAACCAGCTTTATAAAAATTGGATATTATAAGACTCTGGAGAAAACTAAATGGGAGTAGAAAGGTTTTTTTTCCAGTGGTACATGGCACATTCAGTCTAGAAGGTTGAGAGCTAGGCTACAAGGGATCAACAAATTAGCAGTCAACAAGCATTTTTAAATGTGCTTACAATATGGCAGGCACTGTAACACTGAGGATACAAAGAAAGTTTATTCTTTCAATTCAAAAGAGGACCCATGATATTGAACTTGAATTGGATTTAAATGAGAGAGTGCACAGAGTTGTCAGCTTCACTCTCAAAGAATCATTAAAGTCTATTGGCCAGACAAAAGTCAGGATGACTGGTGATAGCCTGGAACACAGTGGACAACCTTAGTGATTTACATGTCTGACCAAGCAGCTCCACAGCACCTGCTTCAACCTCTTTCATGGCTATTGGAAGAAATTGTTCTCATCTGTTCAATCTGAGGAAAGTCTTCACATGCTTGGGGTATACATCTCCCTAACTCACTGATGGTTTGGAGACTTGTTGGGTATCCTCAACCTGGTTTAGCCTGCCAGTATACATGGTTTTACTGGGGTATGGCCACTGTGCATGCCACACCTTCTTGAAATCTACAGATGAGAACTAGGTGAAAAAAAGTACTCAGCTAGTCCTCTCTGAACACTGACAAAGAAAGGTAC
>NW_025350487.1:0-4912 GCF_016433145.1 Gracilinanus agilis
TCTCTCTCTCTCTCTCTCTCCCTCTTCCCTCTTTTCTCCCTCTCCTTTCCTATTTCTTGTTTTTCCTTTATTTTTACTCTCTCCTATCTCTGTTTCTCTCTTCTTTATCTGCTTTTGTCCCCACTTCTGTATTTCTTCCTCCTCTTATCCTTCTGACTTTGTTTAACTCTACAAATTTCTCTGTCTGTGTGTTTCTGTCTCTCCCTTTGTCTGCCTGTCTTTTTCTGTCTCTGTCTCTGTGTGTCTCTATCCATCTGTCTCTGTCTGTCTTTCTTTCACCCTTACCCTATCCCTTTCCCTCTCTCTTAGAATCTGAAAGAGTCCAAGACAACTTATAGAAAAGCCCCTTGTAGATATAAATACAACGCAAGATTTCTGGAAGATCTGTACCATATCTATTCCTTATTTTCATGCAAAGATAATCCCTTGAAATTAGGCAAAAGCCCACCATTTCTGGCTTTTATGACTGAATTTTCTAAAGACATGTCCTCCTTTCTTAGGGTTTCTAGAAGAGTTTAAATAAGGCTAATATTATTAAATATTAATCAATGATACATGAATACTATTTCCCAAAGCCATCCAATAACCAGAGGACCCAAAGGGATGTCATTCTGTTTGACTATCTAGCAAAGGCAAAGCAACTATTCTTAGCCAACTGGGCAAATGGTCTCTAGCAACACTCATTCCTGGAGGAATCTATAATCTAATGAACCAGGTAATTCAGCAACAGCATTGTAGCCATGTTGTGGTGGTTACAAAACATCCAAGCTATGACATTACAGAATTTGGATGAAGGTCCCCTGTTGAATTCTACAGAGACCTGTGATTAGGTCAATGCTATTTAAAATATTGACTTGAATAGTGGAATACATACTCATCAAGACTCCAGATGATATGAAACTAAGGACAACAGCTAATACACTGCATAACTAAGTCAGTATCCTAAAAGCTATAGACAAGCTAGAACATGGGGTCAAAATGAATAACATGAAATTTACATTCATGTTCAAAAACTCTTATACTCACGTCTTACACTCATGTTCAAAAAATAAATTTCACAAATTAAAAGACAGAATGACATAGTGTTAAAAAGCCTTGACTCTGGGGTCAGAAGACCTGGATTCAAATCTTACTTCTGATGCTTACTCACAAATATGATCTTGAAAAAGTTACTTAATCAATCATGCACCAGACATCCTCTCTTTCCTTGGTTTCCCCATCCACAAAATTAGTGTTGGGCTAGACAACCTCTGATATGTTTTTATGTTCTAGATCTACAAACCTGGAACTAAAGTGGGGGACACAGGGTTCTATCCTGTTACATGCAGCATTTTTATCAATGACTCAGAAAAAGACGTAGAAACAAACTTGTGTATGACATAGAGTTAAAGAGCTCCTATGTTGGATGACAGAAACAGGATCCAAAAAGACTGTGATGGGCAGGGAATGATGATTGAAATCTAACAGGAAGAAATTTCATGGGGAAAAATGTCAAGTCACACTTAGGTTAAAAAAAAAAAAACTGAATGAGGCCAGGATGAAGTAAGCGTGGCTAGATAGTTCTTCATGTTAAAAAAAAGCCTGGAGGTTTTAATGGATTACAAGGTCAATACCAGTCATCAGGATGACATGGCAGCCTCCTCAAAACCTTATGTGAGGGGGCAGCTGGGTAGCTCAGTGGATTGAGAGCCAGGTCTAGAGATGGGAGGTCCTAGGTTCAAATCTGGCCTCAGACCCTTCCTAGCTGTGTGAACCTGGGCAAGTCACTTGACCCCCATTGCCTACCCTTACCACTCGTCTGCCTTGGAGCCAATACACAGTATTGACTCCAAGATGGAAGGTAAGGGTTTATTAAAACAAAAACAAAAACAAAAACAAACAAAACAAAACAAAACAAAAAAAAACTTATGTGATCTGATGCTGAATTAACAAAAATATATTGAATGGGGAAAAAAGGGATGAAAATTCTTCTGGGCTTTGTCCTGATTATATGACGTCTGTTGTGCCAT
The DNA here is from genome assembly GCF_016433145.1 of Gracilinanus agilis. NCBI lineage: Eukaryota > Metazoa > Chordata > Mammalia > Didelphimorphia > Didelphidae > Gracilinanus > Gracilinanus agilis. The sequence continues at coordinate 2,010 of NW_025350487.1, forward strand.
TTGGTTTGGTTTGTATATTTTAGTAATGTGGTATGGTGGATAGAAGGTAAACTTTGGTAGTCTGAAGGACTTGAGTTCAAGCCCTATTTTTATATACATTATCTATAGGACCATTGTTATATTCATAATCCTGGGAAATGATGGATGCCACTTTGAATGATAGGGGAGGCAGTTGGAAGGCATAGAATGTTCCCTAGATGCCACAAGCCAGGGGCAAGCATCGGTTGGTCCGGCAAAATATAATTAGTATAAATTCCCAGACAGCCACTTGAAGGGGTCTTTGGTCTTTGGTCTTTTGGCCTTTTGGTCTTTGGGCTTTTTAGGTCTTTAGGTCTCTGGATCTTTCTAGTTCTTTAGGTCTCTAGGTCTCTGGTTGGTGAAGGGAGGCAGGGGGATCTATGAAGAAGAGGGTAGGAAGAATCTGAATATTTCCTGAAGACTGTGAAAGCTAGTGCATCACCAAACACTGGTAGTGAGAAAGCTGAGAGAATAACATCACCAACACAGCTGCATCAACAGCAGTCCCTATTCTCTGGCTTGGCTGGGCCAGAGGGGTAGTGGAGAATAAAGCTCCAGCTTTGACTAGATCAATAGCCTCCAGTCCTGATTGTCAACTAGCTATAGATATTAGATTGACAGGGTCTCCAATCCCCATTCCTTATCCTGTTTATCCTTTCCCTGATTATAGATTATAAATAAAGAGTGTTTAACAAGTACCTTCCTTAGTGGTCTTTATATCACAACCCTTGGGAAGGGAGTCAACGCAGTCAGATTTCAAACGTGATCCAAAGCAAATCAAAGCCCTATAATAATTTATCCAAACTCAGGTTGGATCTGAAAGGGTTACACATCCACCTAACCTTTCTGGTCCTCCAAGGGCAACTGTTAGAGAAAAGGGGAAATTATAACAACTATCAGGGGTGATCAGGGTTGGTGTTCCTCCATCATCTACAACTAGGGAAAATACTTAGATAAATTCATATCACTGTATACCTATATCTCCCTAGGACCCATTTTGTTTATAACACCATAGATAAATCATTTAATTTCTTAATCCCTCAGGGAATCTTCTAATACTCTTCAGTTTCATAGATGTTGTTGAACTGCATCTGTGGATGGGGTTTTCACATTGGGACTTCCTCACACTAAAGAAGCCATAAGTCTGGGCCACCCCATCCAAGAAGCTAGAATGGGAGTTCTTGAACTTTTTTGGATAATGTATCCCTTTGGTAATCTGGTGAAACCTAGAGATAACTTCTCAGAATAATATTTTTATATGCATAAAATAAAACATAAGATTACCAAGGAAACAATTATATTTAAATAGCATTGCAATCTTAAAAATAAAAATAAGTTCACAAACTCTCTCAGTTAAGTACTCAGGCTAGGGGAGGATAGGTAGCACAATAGATAGAGCTACAGGTCTGGAGTTGGCAGGGTCTGGATTCAAGTCCATCTCAAAAACTTCCTAACTGAGTAACCCTGGGAAAGTCACTGCTTTCCCTTTGCTGGTGATTATCATTCCTATTGTCCTGAAATATCAGTCTTGATTTAGTGCCCAAAGAGTGGTCACCTTGTCTAGCCCTTACCACTCTTCTGCTTCAGAATCATATCCATTTTAAGATAGAAGGTAATAGTTTTTTTTTCAATAGTCTTGAAGTCAAGAAGACATGAGTTCAAATCCTACCTCTAATTCATAATGGCTATATGACCTAGGAAAACTACTTAACTTCAACAGTAAAGTCCATATCCTTCTAATGCCACCCTGAATTGCTAGAGGGAATTTCTTCACCTGAAAATTACCTATCCTAATGAATTCCCAGGTCTAGTCCTATTCCTCTCCCTTTCCTTCACTGGCATAGACTGCCTTGTGACACCCCATTTTTTTCCATTACTAGAATTCTCCAAGCAGAAACTGAATGGACAGTTGTCAGGCACCAGTGCTTTGCAAAGCTATTGGTCCACATCTCTATTGTCCCTTCCAGTTGTAAGATTCAGTTAATCTTGAGGTTTGCATTCGTGTACATGTTTGGCAGGGAAGTGTGGTGGATTTCCACATGCCAGATAGGAACTTACTTTTTTTTAACGTAAAAGCCATTTTTAAAAAGTCAGCTCCAATAATAAGTTATGATACTGAAGACAGCAATCATGTACCACCTGATTGTCTCTCCTGCATATCTCCATTCCCTTTACCTGGTTTTCATAAGGTATAGCTAACCCGCAGGACTTTGACCATACTGGATGCCCTCCGCTGGACACTCTCCAACTTCTCAGTGTCCTTCCTAGCAAAGTGTTGTCTAAACTTGATTTTATTTTTAATATCGTGATGGCTATTTGAATATAATTGGTTTCCTTGGTAATCCTGTGGCATTTATTTTGCCCATATGAAAATACTCTTCTGAGAGTGGTCCTTAGGCTCCACCAGATTGGCAAAGGGTTCCATGACCCACAAAAAGGTCAATGTCTTAACTTTCTTGAATATTACTAGTAGATGATATAAAATTGTTATTGTTCTAATTTGAGGGGGCAGGAGGGGAGAAATTGGTCTTCTTCCTCGTGTCAGTCAACTTGAGATTGACTTCCCACCCATCTCCTTCCCTTAATATCACTCATAAAAAAGGCAAACAATATTAATAGAGGAATCATTTTTTAAAAATTGATTGTACTCTATACACTTGAGGGAAATGGTGTTTCACTGCCAAAGGAGTAGTAGTGTTTTAGTGTCTGCCCACACTGGTAGGTAGCAAGGTAGGGAGAAAAAGAGACAGACAGACAGAAACAGAGATACAGGGAGCAAAGAGAAACAGATAGAGAGATAGGAAGATAGATGATAGAGGGTGATACATTGATTGACAGACAAAAAGGCAAATAAATAGACAGGTAGAAAGATGGAGAGAGAGAGA
>NW_025350488.1:0-4758 GCF_016433145.1 Gracilinanus agilis
TCCTTCCTTCCTTCCTTCCTTCCTTCCTTCCTTCCTTCCCTTTTTTTGTTCTTTTTATTTAAGATCTCATCCATAAATGACTAATACACAAAAATGTTTTATATGACTGCACATGTGAAATCTATATCAGATTGTGTACCATCTCATGGAGGGGAGGTGAAAAGGAGGAAAGGTGGAAGGAAAGGAAAGAATTTGGAATTCAAAAATTTAAAAAAATAAATGTCAAAATTGTTTTATATGTAATAGGGAGGAAGATAAAATATTTTAAGAAAACTATTATAAATAGGTAAGTGAATATAAATACGTTTTCTTTTATCTCTTTGGGGGTACAGGTCTAGGAAAACCATTGTTGGACCAAAGGGTGGTTTTATAGTTCTTTAAACATATTTCAAAATTGGGGTCCTGAATGGTTGGAGCAATTCATTATTCTTCCAACAGTTCACTAATGCTTCACGATTATTAAAAATTATAAAAATTATAACATTTATAATGTAAGCTTTAAAATGTAAAAATTTTAAAATACAAAAACTACTATGTTTTTATCCTTGCTTTTAAATGATCAATATTTTAAAAATGATCAATCTATCTTCAATCTATTTTCCAGGTTAGATGTTTTATCATTGTGATATTTGACTTCTTTTTTTCTTCTTTTGACTTTGTTTTATTGTTTCTTAAAGTCTTATAGAATCATTTGCTTCCACTTGTACAATTCTAATTTTTAAGCAATTATTTTCTTGATTTCCAGTTACAGAGCCACGATGGTGAAGTAGAAGCATGGAAGCCTGAAATCATCATGAGAATCCTCTCCAAACAATCTTAAAATAATGCCATAAAATAAATACAGAAATGAAAGAACTAAAAAGAAGATATAGTGAAGGAATTTCCATAAAGAGAACAACTTGAAAGGTAGGAAGAGAACATGTGAGGCAATGGGGTGAGAGGGGAATGCAGCCAGCAGGAAGATATAGCAAGTAGTAAGAAACAAGGTAACAGAAATCCCCCAACATCCCACATCAACTGTTTCAAGTTCTGAACCTTGACCCAAGCCAACATCCAGACCATGAGACCCTGTCTGGGCCAATAGCTGCCCAACCTAATGCACCCTCCTTAAATTTCTAAGCAAATCTACAGTGTGGTCCAAAATTCCAGTCTAGGGCAGTCTGTGCTATGGAGCCTGATCTCTGTGGGCCCAGACAAATGCCAAGAGTCCTAGCCTTGGCTGGGTAATGAAGGCATAGATTTCAGTTTGGGGCAGTCTTTAGACCTAGAGCTGGGCAGGGGCAGTCCCCAGGGTGCTGACTTGAGTGAGACTGGCTGATCCTTTTCAAAGTTCAAAGTAGAACCCCAGGGCAGGGCAGTCTGCTTTGTGCAATGTAATTGACAGTGAGTCCAAAAGCCTACACCAAAGTTTGAGGCTAGAATTTGAACTATCATCAGTCTCAGGGAGTAATTGAATCAGCAGTGGGAGGTGGCACTCAGAGCGCCCAGCCTACAGGCCATCATACCATTTTGGAAAAAATGGAACTTGAATAAAGTCAGAAATAAGGCTAAGGGTAGCATTAAAGAAGGAGTGAAATTTAAGAGGGTGCCCTAACATTTTGGAGAATAGAAACTACCTTTAAAAAGATTGGGAAAATAAGAAAACATCAAAAAAAGAACACCTAACAACAGAGAAATTTTATGGAGACAAAGAGCAAGTCAGAGACACAGAATGAGACAGTGAATGCAAAGCAAATACATGCAAAGTCTAAAAGGAAAATATGAATTGGAGTCAGATTCTTAAAGAGCTCAAAAAGGATTTCTAAAATTGATTAAGAGAGCCAGAGGAACAAAAGGGGAAGAGAGATGAAAGCAATGCAAGAAGAAATGGGCCAAACGAAAAAGGAGGCTCAAAAGCTGATAGAAGAAAATAATTCCTAAAAAATTAGACCAAGGCAACTAAAAGCTAATGACTTCATGAGACAGTAATAAAAAATAAAACAAAATCAAAAGAATGAAAAAAAAAACAGAAGAAAACATAAAATATCTCATTGAAAAAATAACTGACCTGGAAAATAATTCCAGGAGAGATAATTTTAGAATTATTGTAGTACTTAAAAGTATGATAAAAAAAAATTCTGGAAATCATAATACAAGAATTTATTAAGGAAAACTGCTCAGACATTCTCAAACAAAAGAATAAAATAGAAATTGAAAGAACCCACAGATCATCTCCAAAAAACAAAATCCTTAAGTGGCATCTCCCATGAAATATAATAATAGCTAAATTCAAGAGCTCTGTAGTCAAGGAGAAAATACTTCAAACAGTCAAAAAGGAACCATTCAAATACCATAGAGGTACAATCAGAATCATGCAGGACTTAGCAGCTTCTATATTAAAGAATCAGAAGGCATGGACTATGATATTTCATAAGGCAAAACAAACAAACAAACAAACAAACAAAAACCTAGGTTCATAAGCCAGAGTCACCTATCAAGGAAAACTGAGTTTATTATTTCAGAAAAAAATGGTCATTCAAGAAAACAGACATTTCCAAACAGAAAATCTGAAATCCAAACACAAGAACCAAGAGAAGCCTAAAAAATGTAAATAAGAAAGAGAAAGGGGGCAGCTGAGTAGCTCAGTGGATTGAGAGCCAGTCCTAGAAACAGGAGGTCCTAGGTTCAAATCTGGCCTCAGACACTTCTCAGCTGTGTGACCCTGGGCAAGTCACTTGACCCCCATTGCCTACCCTTACCACTGTTCTACCTTGGAGCCAATACACAGTATTGACTCCAAGATGGAAGGTAAGGGTTTAAAAAAAAGAAAGAGAAAAATTAAGGACTCAGTAAGGTCAAATCGGATATATTCCCACATGAAAGGAGGATATTTGTAATTTCTAAAAATTCTTCTTAGTAATAAAGCAGATAAAAGGAGAATACTTAGATGGAGGGGGGCAGGGATTGGGGGAAGGAAGGAAGTCGATTAGGATAATATAATATGCCAAAAAAAATCAAGGGATGAAAAATAGGATTGCATTGATAGAAAAGGGAAGGGAGAGATGGAATAAGTAAAATTATCTAACCTAAAGGGGCAAGAAAAACTATTTCAATAAAGTAAAGAATGAGGTTTCTGACAGGCATTGCTCAAACTTTATTCTTGACATAACTGGCTCAGAGAAGAAATGATAACAATACCCATTCAGGTATAGAATCTTATCTTATTCCACAGAGAATTAGGAGGGGAATAAGCCAAGGGAAGAGGAATAGTGATAGGAAGACAAGATAAAAAGCAAAGAATTGATGAGGAGAAATAGAATGAAAGGGAAAAGAGCAGGATCAAAAGGAGGAGAATTATATGGAGGGGAGGACCGAGTTAGTAATCATAAAGGTAAAGGTAAATGAGATGAACTGAACCATAAAATAGAACCTAATAGCAGAGTATGTTAAAAACCAGAATCCTACTATATACTGTTTACAGGAAAAAGATTAGAGGCAGGGTGACACACACAGAGCAAAGGAAAGGTCTGGGGCAGACTTTACTGTGTGTTATCCAAAGTAAAAAAAAAAGCAAGAGTAGCAAGCACAATCTCAGACAAAACTAAAGCAAAAATAGATCTGATAAAAAGAGCTAGGGAAGGAAAACACATCTTGCAGAATGTTACTTTAAACAATGAAGTAAATTCAATACTAAACATAAATGCAAATGATAGAGTATCTAAATTTTTAAAGGACAAATGTTATATTGAATCTCTGGGAGCTTGAAATTCACTTTTGATTGACAGATAAGTCAGTTGAATAGAATGTTCCCAGAGAGGCATGGGACTTAGGAGAGAGCAGTTGAGAACCCTGACAGAGGTTCTGGGGTCTTTTACCTGTCCCTGAGGCTAGAGATCAGGGTGGATCCTGGTCTTTGGAGATAGAGACTTGCAAACACTACCCTGCAAGCTCCTCCCATGTTTCCTGTACTGTTATCAAATTATATTTGACCACCATCACTGTTTCTACTGCCCCTAGATATTAGGAAGTTCATTATCTTAGTTATCTAGGCTTCCCAGGGCCCGGGAGGGATCCGGGAAATGGGCAGGAGAAGAAGAAGAGGGTGGAAAGGGTGGATATATCTCAACTGATAAGGCTTAAGATCTACCAAAGAAGAAGCTGAAGATTTCATAGCAGTTTGCCTACTCTGGTTTAGCCCTAGCCAGGCTGTACCAAAGAGAAGCTATCATCTTGATTCCTTCATTCGCCTGCAGTTAGAGATTCATTAGTATCAATTCAAAGTACGGTCTCCTATTACCTTTGTCCCACACCATTATCCTTCTTTCTAAATATATTTAAAGTTTTAAAGTACCTTCCTGAATTGGTTTCTAAAGCTTATTTGGGAAGGGAGTCATGCAGTCAGATTACCAACGTTACCTCAGCTGAAGAGCCCAATTTAATAATATCAATTAACCCCAGGTGGGTCCTGAAGGGATAAAAACTTTGACCTAAAGGATTCTGCCTGGACAACTGTTACAAAGGAGAAGTGCCATCCTATCCTCTCTGTACACCAACTTCATATACATCAAAAGATAGTAGTGACCTCCATATAACATAACACAAATTAAATGAACTTCAGGAAGAAATAAACAGTAAGAGGGACCTGAACTTCCATCTTTCAGAACTAGGCAAATCAAACCAAAAAATAAAAAAGAAAGAAGTAAAGGAAGCGAATTAAATCTCAGGAAAAGCTAGAACTGATAGATCTCTGGGGAGAACTAAATGGCAATGGAAAGGATT
>NW_025350489.1:0-6798 GCF_016433145.1 Gracilinanus agilis
AGACGGAGAGGAGCCCCAGCGCCCCGAGCGAGCACGCCTGCCTGCGCCCGGCCATGGGCAGCTGCGCCCGCCTCCTGCTCTTCTGGGGCTGCTCGGCCGTGGCCGCAGGTTGGTGGCGACAGCGCCCGCTCCCCCGCTCCCAGATCCCCTCCGCCCTTCTCCTTTCCCGGAGCCCCGGACGGGGGAGAGGAGCCCAGCTGCCCAGCATCAAATGAGTGGCCATGTTCCAGCCCCCGGGGGCTCCTTTCTCCGCGGCTTAGAATAGGAGCGAGTCTTCCTCTTAGAGACAGGCTGCTCCTGGATGAGCCTAAGCTGCCGGCTCTGCAGCCTCGCCTTTCCCTCTCGCTTGGGGCTTTTAAAATTGCCCAGCCACTTGGGGAGGGAACAAAGGAGCCAAGGTCGCCATCCCAGGCACAGCCGGGCCGGCCGTGCAGGAGAGGTAGCCAGCCAGCTGCCTAGGGGGGGATCGGGGGGATAGGCCAGCTCGGTGGCTCTCTCCCTCCGCAGACCTCTAGCGCCGGGCACTTGAGACAGAGCCAGGTGGGGCCCCTCCCTCCCCCGGGGGAGGCAGGGAGCGCCCCTGCAGCTCGAGAGGCGCCCCCTGCGCTGGGGGGATTGCCCAGAGCTTCTTAAGGAAGCCGAGCTGACTGGCAATCCCCAGAGAAATGGTACGCCGAGGCGGCTCTGCGGGAGGTCGGAGGCGGTGTCAGCTCCCTTCGCCCAAGACTGGACAAGCAGGCCGGCGTGGCATCCGATGCCTCTGTTTTCGGTCCCCTCACCCCTGCCCAAGCTGGCCTGGGCCACCTGCGTCCAGCTTGCTGCTCTCTATTCCTAGAGAGCCTCTTTGCAAGTTCTTTCTTGGCCCCGTCCTCCTGGACACCTGGTATCCAAAAAGGTGTCAGGGCAGTTCTGACTGGGTAGAAATGAAAGTGCTGCCCGTTCCAGTCCTGGGCACTTTCTAGCCACATCCCTGCTTCTTGTATGCCTGACTCCTCAGCGAGAATAGGGGGCAGGGAGTTAAGCAGGGCGACGAGTCCTTTCCCCTGCTGTCATTTCCCCAGACTAAAACGCTGGTTTTTACTTTTCTCATGCAGCATCCTGATCAGGAGCTTAGACTCAGGGGAACTTGTTCTAGCACCACCTGCACCCCCACCCCAACCCCAGTGTTGTCGCTCCAATCCATTTCATAATTCAGACACTTGGATTACCTATCAATCAAGCATCTCCCAGGACTCTGTCAGTTGGCTCAAGTGATTTGGTGCTCTTATGCATTGTTAGTCTGGAGGCATTACAATTGTTCTGGATTTTTCCACGGAGTAGTTCATGGTTTAAGATTTTGCTCTAACTTTTTTCTGTTCATAATCCAGTGTGCACTTGCACATGCATACACAACCACAAAATGAACCTTTCCTTTTCTACGGCCATGTTGTGGCAAAGCATGTAAGCAACATGCCACAAGGCAAGTCAGGAATACTTGTACAGGCAGTAGATGATTTTCCCTGAGATGTTGGACAGGTGAGTCATAGCACGCTGTATAGTGATGCACGACTGTCCAAACCCAATTGTAGCCACTGGGGATCAGACTTGGCAAAGAGAGCTCAAGGCTAGTGCCGAATTTAATGAGGCATTTAAAAATGCTTCCAGGGAAGCTCCTTGTTTTTGGTGTAGGGAAGCCTGTAGGAGATTATGGTGGTCATAGTGAATCAAAAGACTTTCAGCCTTAGTGTATGGTGCCCTTTCACTAGTGTGACATAATAATAGAACAGAGATGCTCTCTCTCAGAAACACAAATATTGCATCAGTTAGAATTTAGACTCTGGGATACTTTTCATACTTCAAACTTCATATTTTCTTCTCTTTATAGTAAACGTAATATTTCAAAGGTATAGATCCTTTTGCTTTTACTAGAGTATAATATATCCAGACAGCAAACTCATTTTAAAGGATTATCACACATAGTTAAAAGTTAACATTGTAAACTAATGATTTTCCTTTTAGTTTTCAGTAATTTCCCAACATTAAAGTGTATTGAGCAATTGATTGGTAGAATTGTGTTTCTTTAAGAAGGTATTTTAAGGGGGCAGCTGGGTAGCTCAGTGGATTGAGATCCAGGCCTAGAGTCGGGAGGTCCTAGGTTCAAATCTGGCCTCAGACACTTCCCAGCTGTGTGACCCTGGGCAAGTCACTTGACCCCTATTGCCTATCCTTTACCACTCTTCTGCCTTGGAGCCAATATAAGGTATTGACTATTGGCTCCAAGACGTAAGGTAAGGGTTTAAAAAAAAAAGGTATTTTAATTTAGAGGTAATGCTTAAAGATGATGGTAACATTCTACTGTAAAGCAAACAGGCATTACAGAGACTGAAGGACATGAGAATGGCATGTAAAATGAGATTTTTTTTTGACCATTTGGCAGCTTACCACCTTTTCCCTTAGTTGTGTATTTACTTTAAATTAGAGATGTATTTAAGCCCAAACTATCTCTAACTTTTGCTTTGCATCCTCCTTAAAGGAGATCTCCTTGCCAGTTTCATATTCTAAGCATCTAAGCATCTAAATACTGCCCCTGCTTGAAATTTATCTTTTCATTGGCTACAGTTGTGGAAAAGGTTCCATATTTTCTCTGCATCATTTATTCAGACTTGTTCGGCAGTGCATTGCTCTCACGTATGAGATTGCTGATGGCATCACTATATTTGCGTGACTAAATTACTTTTGTGAAATGGTATCATTTCCCTGGTGATATCTAAGTTACCCAGACTTTGAAGTTGAATAGGAATAGGTCAGATATAAACATGGAAGGGCTTGGATTAAGGCCAACATCTCTCATCCTCCTTCCTTCCTCTTTCTCCGCTTCTCATCTCTCCACTCCCCACCCAGAGATTTTGTTCTCTTGAGCTAAGTTTTACATCTGAACATCAAAACAAAGCACATAGAGGAAATGTAGGGCACTCTGCCAGCTCCCATTGGATGGTATTTTCCTTTGACTCACGTATCAGACCAGTGATGTGGCCCCCTATAAGTTTACTGGGTTAGTAGAGCAGCTTTCTAGATGGGTTGGTTTCAAATAACACGTGCCCTATTCCTCTTCTTAGGACTGAGTGGTGTAACTGGAGTAGGTTCCCACTGTGAAAAAGCATGTAACCCTCGGATGGGAAATTTGGCTCTTGGGAGGAGACTCTGGGCAGATACTACCTGTGGCCGGAACGCCACGGAGCTGTACTGCTCCTACAGCGAGAATGCCGATCTGACTTGTAGGCAGCCCAAGTGCCACAAGTGCAATGCCGCACACCCTCACCTGGCTCACCTGCCCTCCTCCATGGCAGACTCATCCTTCCGGTTTCCTCGCACTTGGTGGCAGTCAGCTGAAGATGCCCACAGGGAGAAGATCCAGCTGGACCTGGAGACTGCATTCTACTTCACCCATCTGATTATGGTGTTTAAGTCACCTAGACCAGCAGTCATGGTTCTAGAGAGATCTCAAGATTTTGGGAAAACTTGGAAACCTTACAAGTATTTTGCCGCCAATTGCTCTGCTACCTTTGGCCTCGAGGATGATGTTGTCGAGAAAGGAGCCATTTGTACTTCCAGATACTCCAGTCCCTTTCCCTGTACCCAAGGAGAGGTAAGAACATTCAATTAATTCTACCTTTTAAATAAAGTTTAAAAAAAAAAAAGAAGGTTATTAGCACGCACACACACATCACGAGTGTCACTATATTTAAAGTCTGGGTGCATTTAAAATCAAGGGATGTTAATGGCACAGATCAAGTCAGTGTTTCTTTTTCCCAATTAGCCTCCACATTTCCCCCCAAGACGATCATTGTCAATGTAGATGGCCCATTAGACTAGATTTTTTCCGTCAGAGAAAGGGATTTAAAGCATTTTATTTTTTAAAAAAATTAAAAACACCAGCTCCCGATCTAAATGTTTCTTTTAAGACAGTGGTTACTAATTATTACATCAACAGAATGACCTAGTGTGTTTCTAAAAAGGGGCATGAATTTACTGAGACACTGTGTTCTTGGATCCTTTGCAAGCATCTTCCCTAAGCTGGTAACATAAATAGGAAGTAAATAAAAACAAAGCTAACAAGGGGGGAAGGACTCATGTTTGTTAAAAGAATAACATTGGATGACAATGAAGTCTTACTGTTAAGATTGCAAGACTGTTGCAAATAAGGGATAGAACAGAACAGATAAAGCCTACTCTTCAGTTTAAAAAATATTTGAATTTTGAGAAGCTTCTTTTAAGGCACAAACTTTCTCTTCTGGCATATACCTTAATTTCAACTCAATAACATGGACCTAGTCTTGTCCAGAAATTCCTTGGAAGAAACATAATACGATGGAAAGAAGGTTATATCTGGAGTCAGAGGGCCTAGATTCATATCTGGGCTCTGTTACCACCCTGGAACTCAATCAGCATCCATTCAGTTAGTAATGGACTCGATTTCTGTATGGCTTCCCCCCGAACCCTCTTTATTCCTCAGTTCCCTGGTCTGTTTTAGCTTGAAAAGTGAGTAAGAATCAGTCTGTTTCATTCAGTGAGATGTCCCAGGGAAACATTTCAAACCCATCAGTGATATGGGAGACCCCTTTAAAAAAGTGTTCTACAAAAGAAACCAAGAAAAGAAAATGGAAATAGATTATCAAGATGATCAGTGGCGACATACTTCAACATGATAGATATTGAAATTTTGATTCTCTAAAAGAAAAAAAAGGGAGGGACAAGAATCATTCTAGCTGGGCCATAAGAAGTTAATTTGCATTAGTAGTTCATTTTTAGTGTTCAGTCAAGTTTAGTGTTCAGTCAAGAGATATCAAGGATCCATGATATTTTGGAGATATATATACTCCTTCCACTGACACCAATTAGTAAATTGTCTTCCAGAATTGCCGTGGTGAAAAAGGACTTCATCATGTGGCCAACCTGGTGATGAACCTTTCAGAATTTTGCAATCTTGGTCCTCAGGCAGCAGACAGATAGTCCATTACCAAGTCTGAATTGGAAGCCTCTCCAGTTTGGTAGGACCTGCCTCAGCTTGAGCTCTGCAGGCATTGTCTTCAGGAATGCAAGGTCACCTCCATGCCAGCAGGAGGCATTAGATCAATCAGCCTATACTACTTTAAGCCAAAGGAGACTTATTTTAACCAATGTTAACACTTGATTGCAGCCACATGAGCATAATTTTGATTGAAACTAATACCTTACAGGATACAGTTTGATTTTTTTTCTGTTGCAATAGGATGGACTAAATTTCAGTTGCAAACACTAAGTACTCTCTAAGACATTACTTCCATCCATATACAAAACCATCATCAAAGTTTCTGTCCCAAGGCACAACCCAAAACAACATAGACAAGCATCACAGGAATTGTCCCCGGCATTCATTGCTTACTTGCATCCTGTTTCTGGCTTTGTAAAGTTGGGTTGTGCTAGCAAATAGATTTGTAGTAGAGCGCTATAACATTGTCTTTCTTTGCTTACCTGAGTGTATAAAGTGAGTAAGATTTTAAGTCTTGCTTTATAGAGGGAAAAGCAAACTTTAGTCATTAATATTATATTATGTCAATAACTTATAAGCAGATATCGTAAACATACAGACCAAATCTGCAGACACAAAAGTGCCAAGGGATAGTGAATATGAAGGGAGACCAAATTATAAATCAAAAAAGATCTTAATAGGATAGAACATTGGGCCAAATTAAAATGCTATGTTAAAATGCTAAAATTCTTAGGTATAGACGGACCCTTCTTTAGTGCAATGGAAAACTTGTATCTCAATCCAAAATTTAGCATTATTTGGAGTGGATAAAGACAAGACACATTCCCCAGAAGTATAGAAACAAAGCAACAATGTCCTCTCCCCATTGTCATTTGCCATAGTTTCGGAAGTGATGGCGATATATATGAAGAAATTATAGACAAAGTCATCAACAGTGAGGCGATAAAAGGATCCTGATTTGTCAAGTACATTTTGAGAACCTCAGAGAAAAAAATAAAGAATTAATTGAGTTAGCTATCATTGTGATTTTTTATCCTGCTTCTGATGCTTACTACCTGTGTGACCCTATAAGTCATTTCACCCACGTGGGATTTAGTGTTTTTTACCAGTCAGGTGAGGGAGCTGGAGTAGTTGCCCTCTGAGGACCCTTCCATCTCTGGATCCATGACGCTATAATCTTAAAAGGCTGGCTGGAGTCAGATTGTAGAGACCCTTGAACAAGTACTTGGATCAGAAGTGGAAACTGTTTGGTAGGGAATGGGGAGTCAATGATGATTTTTGAGTAGAGGAGGGACATGAACAGAGTAGTATATTAGGAAAGTTATTTAAGTAGCAATAGTAATTGGAGAAGTTTAGATTCAGGAAGATAGATAAAAGGCTGTTCTAATAGCCCAGGTGAGGAGAGATGAGAACAAGAACTAGAGTGGTGATAGTGGGGAATGAGAGGCAAAGGATGGATACAAGAACTATTGTGGAATAACTGGCAACTAATTACATGAGATAGAAGGGAAAGAGATGTTGTGACATTCCTCTCTCTTGATTCTCCCATCTGGTTGACCCACTCCTCAGGCTCCTTTACTGACTCTTCCTCCACATCACAGCCCCTAATATTTTCCAAGGTTCTATTCTGAGCCCTTTTCTCTTCTCCCTCTACCCTTTCCCTTGGTAACCTCATCAGTTTCCATGAATTTAGCTATCATCTGTACAGTTTACTCACAGGTATAGGTAATAGATAGATAGTTGGAGAGAGAGAGAGAGAGAGAGAGAGAGAGAGAGAGAGAGAGAGAGAG
>NW_025350490.1:0-7819 GCF_016433145.1 Gracilinanus agilis
AAGAAAGAAAGAAAAGAGGAAGGAAGGAAGAAAAGAAAGGAAAAGAAAAAAATTCCAAAGGACTCATAATTAAAAATGATCTCCACATCCAGAGAAAGAACTAATGAACTCTTGAGTGTAGATTAAAACGTTATTTTTCACTTTTTTTGCAATATGGTCAATATGGAAATGTGTTTTGTATGACTTCACATGTTTAATTGATATCATGTTGCTTGCCTTCTCAATAGGTACGGGAGAGGCTGGAGGAAAGGAGAGAATTTGGAACTCATTTAAAAAAATAAATGCTGAAACAAATAAATAAAATATATCTTTTTTTATTAAACCCTTTCCGTCTGTCTTAGAATCAATACTGGGTATCAGTTCAAAGGCAGAAGAAAGGTAAGGGCTAGGTGATGGGGGCTAAGTGACTTATCCAAGGTCACATAGCTAAGAAGTGTCTGAGGACAGATTTTAATCTAGGACCTCTCATCTTCAGGCCTGGCTCACAATGCTCTGAGCTACCCAGCTGTCCCCAAATAAAATACATCTTTAAAAAAAAAATAAATGCTTGCTGAGTTGAATTAGACAAAATTAAGTGGTAATAGTACTTAATAAGTATTCCTTCTTACACATTGGCTGCAGGGAGGAGGGGTCCTGGGGGAGAGGGAAATAACATGAATTATGTAACCATGGGAAAATATTCTAAATAAAAAAAATAATTAAAAAAAAAGTATTCCTTAATTGAAGATTGTCCCTCCTTCAAAGATAGAAAACTGATTCGGTTCATTTCCAGAACTTCTCCAGCCACCTTTGGACTATGTACACGCTAGAGATTCCAGTTTCAGTATTAGATTTCTCATCTTCTGAAAACACTGACGGTAGCTGTTGGATAATTAATATGTCAGCTAAAGCACAGGACAGGCAGCCAAAGCGTGAATAGAAAACACTATCTCCACTCTCCTCGTGGATTCCCCTTGGCCCCTGTGAATGATGTAACAATTCCACAGAAGGTGTCATCAAATTAACTTGTTCAGTCGCCTGGAAGGGTTGGGAAGTAGTCTTTCAGCTTTTCCTTGTCACCAAGAGATTCCTTGACCTGCTAAGCCCTGGAGGGTTACATCAGCTCGTCCTCACACTTCTTATACCCTTGGGACTGAAGGAAAAAACACAGATAAACTCGGATTTCGAGAGTGCTTTTGCCTGAGCATATTAAGCTTCAATCCTGTGATCTCTTAAGATGTCCTGTCCATCTTTAAAAAGTACATCGATGTAGTCTTTTGGGGAGCAATATTTAAAAACACAAAGGAAAGGCAACCGTCTAATGTTCCCTTACACTGGTGGAGATTGGATCAGACCCCATTCCTCTAGGAATTTGCTTCTAAAATTAGGATATAAACATGGGTAAAAGAGAAGGGACACCTTGTTCCTGGGTTCTGTGTGTACAGTGAGGAAAGCACGTTGGTATTTTCAGTCCTTCTTCATTTCATTCTCTACATCCAGAGAGATCCCTATTAGAAAAAGCATCATTTCTGACTCTAAAAACAATCATCTCTATTATGACCCTTCCTACTTGAATAATGAATGGATTCTACAGTCTCCTCACTAGCTCTGCAAATCTACACCTGACCTACCAGCATTTTAGTTATATATCAAGTAATTATGTGTCTCTGGGGCCCCACTTTCTCCATCTTCCATCCCTAAATGCAACTCACAAGGGCTGTGCAGCATTAATTAATCACCCAGGAAAAAAGGGGTGGAGTGCTTTGAAGACACAAAGAATTATCTTATCCAGTGTAGCTTTGATGTCAGGCCAGAAGAGGGCAGAGAAGACTACCTGTCCGATATAGTCACCCACTGGGTGCAATGAGACAATGGAGAGAATTCTCATTCTTCTCAGGTGATCACACAGTCTTCCACCACTCACAAACTCTTTGGAGTGAAATCCAGATCATTAAAAGGAAAAGAAAAAAAGTGAACTACTCCAAAAATTCACACTGACGTTACATAACATTTTTCATTAGGATATTTCAATTAGATGACAATGATTTCCACATGCCTTTTTGAAGTTGGTAAATGTTTTACATTATCTCATTAGAGTTTCCAATCAACCCTGGGAATTACTGTCCATCGTTGTTGTTCCGTTGTGTCTGACTCTTCGTGAATTCATTTGGGGTTTTCTTGGCAAAGATCCTAGAATGGTTTGCCATTTCCTTCTTCAGCCCATTTTGCAGATGAGGAAACTGAGGCAAACTAGGATGGGAGTGGTTTTTATTGTTCAGTTGTTTCAGTCATATCTGACTTTTCATGACTCCGTTTGGGGTTTTCTTGGCAAAGATCCTGGAGTGGCTTTCCATTTCCTTCTCCAGCTCCTTTTGCAGATGAGGAAACTGAGGTCAACAGGATGAAGTGACTTGCCCAGGGTCACACAGTTAGTAAATGTCTGAGGTTAGATTTGAACTCAGGAAGATGAGTTTTCCTGATTCCAAGCCCATGCTCTGTCCACCGTGCCCCTTAACCGTTCCATGAGTTAAAGTACAGCAGGTATTATTATCACCATTTTACACAAGAGGAAACTGGGCCTCAAAGAGTTTAAATAACTCGTCTGTGTCTTATAAGTATCAGAGTTAAGACCAGAATTACATCTTTCCTGGTTTCCAAGGCCAGCACTCCATCCACCGTACCATTCTACCATTGTAACAGAAAGTTTTGCTGAAGTCTTAAAACCTGAGTTTGAATCTAGCTGTATGATTATAGGCAAGTCACCCAAGTTTCTATCTGCTTCAGTTTTCTCATGGAAAATAGAGATAATAAAAACAGCATTTACCTCTCAGGGTTGCTGTGATATTTGTAAAGCACTTTGCAAACTTTAAAATGCTATAGAAATGCTGGCTATTAATTGGGCTGTAAAGTGGCTCAGTGCCTAGAGTACTAGGGCCTGGAATCAGGAAGAACTGAGCTCAACTCTGGCCTCAGACACTTACTGAGTGATCCTGGGCAAGTCACTGAGCCTTGTTTGCCTCAGTTTCCCTATCTGGAATGTGAATTAGAGAACAGAATGGCAAACCACTCCAATATCTATGCCAAATAGACCCCAAATGGGTTGACAAAGAGTCAGACAACTGAAAAATAATTAAACATATTGAGAACTACCTCTAAGAGATATTCTGCAGAAAGCACTTTTGGAAATCTTGAAGTAATACCAAAACTTTTTAATCAGCGTGAATTCTCTTCATTGAAGCAGATTATGGTATATGTTGGTCCTTTGATGATCAACAGCCTTTCATTAAACTCATGCTTAACTAGAGTGGATAAGACCAGTCAGAAATTACATGACATAACTGGAGCCTTCTACAACACTGAGTTATCTCTGTACCATGTTGAAGCAGCAGCAGATAGGACTTTAGTAGAATATGCAGTATTTTACTACAATGTTCCCATGCCCATTTAAATGAAAATAAAATATAAATATTTTATTTAATATTCAACATTATTTAATAAAATTACTAAATAATATTTTTCAAATAAAATTTTGTTTTCTGATTTTTTACATCATTATAGTTATCCCCAATTTCCCTCCCTTCCCCTTCCAAGAGAATTATCCCATATGAAAAATATTATTTTTAAACAAAAAAAAAATCAACACAACTGATCAAGTATGAAAACATATATAATACCTATAGAGCTCCCACCTCCACAAAGGGGTGGTTTGAGGATGCCCTCTCATATCTCCTTATTGAATTCATATTTAATTTTTATAATTTTATTATATTTACTTTTGATTCTTTTTCTGACTTTGGTTATTCATTCCGTTTATACTGTTATAGTCATTGTATCTGTTGTTTTCTTGTCTCTGCTCATTTCACTCTGTATCGGTTCATGTAAATCTTTCCATGCTTCTTTGTATTCATCACACATATCATTTCTTACAACATGGTCATATTCCATTATATTTATGGACCAAAATTTGTTTAGCCACTCCCCAGTCTATGGGCTTCTACTTCATCTCCAGGTCTTTGCTATCATAAAAAAGGTTGGTGTAAAAATTCTTTCGTGTATTTGGGGACTTTCTTCCTTATGAAAGACTTTCTTGGGCAAGTCCAATAGCAGAGTCTGTGATCCAAAAGATATGGAGATTTTGGTCTCTTTATTTGCCACCGCAAGCCCATTTAATCTTTATTTCCTTTCCATTTCAGATGTCCTCTTCCTCTCAGATGACAGTCTTTCCATATAACTACAGATAAATCAATTGGCTTCTGTGGAATCTACTCTCCTCAACTACAAAATGGTGACTGCTAGAACTGCCACCTGCTTAAGTCCCAGGGATGACATACAGATGAGGGAGAGAAAGTACTTTGTGCTCCTTGGTCCTTGGAGAATGACATTAGTGAGATGAAAGGAATTATTATTAATAATGAACTATACTCAGGGTAAACAGAATGGATTTAAGTTATTAATGAGGTTGAATGATTAATAATTAATGACCAGAGGGATTTCAGCTTAAAACAAAAACTTTTTGGTGGCAAAAAGATTTTAGATTCATATACATATATATATATATTCCTACTGTATACACATGTACCAACTTTTATCAGTAAACTAATGAGAAAACAGAAACCCTCCCATGATAATTTACCTCTTTGGGGGTAAAGGGATCAGCCATATATAGCATACATGTTCTATATGTTATTATTATTATTATTATTATTATTATTATTATTATTGGCAAAACACAATGTTAGGCACCAGAGAAAAGACAGAAGCAAAATAAGATCCAAGTCTTCATGGACCTTACAGTCTGATGGGAGAGATAAGACATACACAGAAATAATGATAAGACAGAATAGAATAGGATACAAACCCAAAAAACAAAAACCAGTGACCATTAAAGATGCAGGGAAGGAAAGATTGTGATTCGTTTGTTCTATAGTAAGCAACTGGGTAGTGCAGTGGTTAGAGTTTGAGTGTCTCTACTCTAAAGCCATCAGCTCAAGCTCCAACCAGTTCTGTACCTCCCACTGTTTGCTACCTAGGGGCAAAGACCATGTCTTCCCTTTCTTTGTATAATCAGTGCTTAGCACAGAAAGCTCTGCACAAAGGTGACCTTTAATAAATGCTTATTGACTGATTGACTGACATTGATTAACTTTTATTGGCTTACTATAAAGATATAGTAAGGAAGAACAGAAATACAAGTATTCTCCCCTCCTCCAACAATGAGATTGGTTAAGATATCATCTCCTCTTTACCAACTTAGGCTTTAGAAAAGAACAGGCTCATTTTTAGCAGTTTTTACATACCATGGGTCCCACCAGGTTCACATCTAAAAAATGCCTGCCATATACTGGATAAGTATATACTTGAGTACATATATCAACAAATCAGAGATGGAAAAGATCAATGAATTGATCATACAACTTAAAAAACTAGAAAGAGAACAAATTAAAAATCCCCCAGATAAAAACTAAATTGGAAATTCTAAAAATCAAAGGAGACATTAATAAAATTGAAAGTAAAAGAACTATTGAACTAATAAGTAAGACTAGGAGCTGGTACTTTGAGAAAACAAATAAAATAGATAAAGTACTGGTTAATCTAATTTAAAAAAAAAGAAGGAAGAAAGTCAAATTAACAGTATCAAAGATGAAAAGGGTGATTTCATCTCTAATGAAGACCTAGAGCTCTATCCATTGAGCCACCTAGCTGCCCCGTGCTAATGTCTTTTGAAGGTACTCTGTTTTAACTACAAAACCAACTAAAAAAACAAGAATCAGTTATTAAATGTCTATACACGCTCAACTTTCTTTAAGACACTTCCATTAAATGATATCATGACTCAGGAGCAGACTTCCCAGCTTCATCCAAACAATAAAGAACATTCAAGCCTCTCTGCCTATATATGTGCCAATCATTCTATATTTGATCAATTAATACACATTTATTAAGCACCTACTATGTGCCAAGTACTGTACTAAGTGCTAGGAATAGAAAAGGAAGTAAAAGACAGTTATCTGTTACAAGGATGTTTCCCAAGTTGCTGGACCAAAAACATTCTTTCCTTGATGGAGTCAGATGGGTGTGAGAAGAACCAAACAATGAAACTTCACAGAAGCCCAGGGGAAAGAGAGCATCTAGGAGGAAAGAAGCAGTCGTCAGAGTCAAAAGCTACAGAGAAGGCAGAATGCAGACTGGAAAGAATTGGGAATAATATATGAAAAAAAAATGATCCAAATGACCAATAACTAGAGAAACACAAAATAAAACAACTCTGAGGCCACACCCATAGGATTGACAAAGTTGACCAAAAAAGGAAAATGTCAAAAATCAGAAGAGCTCCAGGGAATCAGGGTAGAACCGTTGGTACGATTCAATTTCAGAAATCAATTTGGAGTGGTGCCAAACTGTGTATTCCCTTTGTCTCAGCATTACCACCACTGGACCCATGCCCCTAAAGAGATCAAAGAAAGAGGAACAGGACACATAGGATCAAAAATAATTATAGCAGATATTCTTTTCTTTTTTTGTGTGTAGTGGCAAAGAATTAGATTCCAAAGGGTTGCTTATCAGTTGGGGAATGAGCAAGTTATGATATATGAATGCAATAAAATACTAGGGTACCATAAAAAATGATAAGACGTGGCTTCAAGAAAAACCAGTAAAGACTTTTTTGGGAAGTGGAGGGTAGTAGTTAGGTGGTTCAGTGGATGAAGAGCCAGGGCCAGAGACAGGAGGTCCCAAGTTCAAATCTGGCCTCGGAAACTTCCTAAGCTGTGTGACCCTGGGTGAGTCACTTAACTCCCATGGCCAGCTCTTATTAATCTTTTGCCTTGGAACCAATACTTAGGATCAGAAAGGGTTTAAAAAAAAAGAAAAAAAGAACAAGTGGCATGAAGGACCAACTCCTCAGAGATTGAAACAAAAGAGTGTGGGGGAAGTATGATACAGAGGGGATTTTGAAGTATGGGGTTGGCAAGGAGAGAGTGCTCATGATGAATGACCTCAGTGTCCTCGGAAAGTAGGAGGTAACCTAGGCTGCCTCTGTAGAGGAAGGGGAAAGGTCAGTGAGCAACCATGGGTCAGTTTTGGCTCTGACACTTTCCTCCCTGGCCAGTAACATGATGCATGTTTACTTAAGGCACAGCCACTTCCAGTGTACTCTGACCTCGCCATGTGGCTGCCTTGTTGTGGCACTGATATGGTCTGAATATATTCTTCTTTTGCCAAAGGTCCACTTGGGTCTGGATTGAGGACAGAGGCTCAGGCCCAGCACACTCATCCCACTGCACATTCAGACCTCATGCTTGCCCATGGGGACTGAGTTGAACAAAGGAAGGGCACATACATTCCACTCTTTGGAGTTGTGTGTAATAAACCATCGGTTCCAAACCCTCTGATGAGTGCATCCTTCTACCTGAATTCCTCCCCCAAAGTTTTGATAAGATTTAATAATAATAACTTGAAGGAAAAAAAAATAGCCTCAGTAAAAAAAAAGCTTCCTAGACTGCACACCCAGGAAAGAGCCCAGAGCTGTCAGAGCAGAGAGCCTCCCAAGGGTGGGGTTTCCAGCAAATTTATTTCCCAAAATGTAAGGACACCAAGAGAGGATGTAACTTAAAGGATGCTGGGTAATGTAGTTCAGGTGTATCAAATTTTCTATTTACACATGACAACGATACAGTTTATTTATTTTGGTAATCACTTTCTGATAGGCCAATGATTCTCAATTTTTTTCTCCTACATCAGTTTTCTTGGTCAGTTATTTTTTTTTTAGGCAGTTATTTATTTTTACACCCTTACTCTCTGTCTTAGAACTGATACAAAATATCCGCTGCAAGACAGAAGA
>NW_025350491.1:0-4801 GCF_016433145.1 Gracilinanus agilis
TCTTTCTTCTGATTGAAAGCCCTGAAACTTAGAGATGGAGCCAAATCTCAGCTGAAGGCTTATCCCTAAGTGGAACACAAAGCCTGAGCCCAAATTCTCCTCCTCTGTAGTTTGGATGACAGAATATGACATCTGGGAGGTGGAAAGGACCGGAGACAGAACAGGGTTGAAATAAGCTGGAGAGGTCTAGCCTAGAGCAGGGAAGTCTTCAGTAGGTTCTGAGAAGCATCTTCATGTCTTCAAGGCTGGTTGTGTAGAAGATGGATTAGACTTTTTCTTTTTAGTACCAAAAGGGAGAAGGAGGAACAGTTATAGAGAAGCAGATTGTGGCTTCATATAAAATAAGAGGAGGAGTCTGGACGTGTGATTTAATTGGCATAGGGAACTCCTAGTGTACAAATTCCCTCCACTGATGCAGATATATAACTTGCTGGTAGCTTATAGTCTTGAAATTCCAACAGAGCACTTGCCAGCGGTCACAGAGAAGTCAGTGTACATGAGAGGTAGGATTTGCACTGAGAGCTTCCTAAATCCAAGATCAGCCCTCTATACCCTATGCAGTGTTTCCTCTAATAATTAGAATCCCTTGTCTCCAGCTGTGCTGGGTTAATAATAGTAATAACCCAATAATTTTGAGTTAATACCTGGTGCATAAAGTGTTTTAGATAATCATCTCATTCAATTGCAGAATGTCAGAGCTAGAAAAAATTCTTAGAGATAACCAAATTCAGTGGCGTCAAACTCAAATAGAAAAGGGCCATTAGTCTGTACACAGTATAAGGATCCTTTGGGGCTGTACATTGACTTTTCAAATGTCATATTATCTATGTTTAATTGTGTTTTTATTTTTTTGTGAACGATGCCTAGCATATAGTAGGCACTTAATAAATGTTATTGGATTGAGTTTATTTTGTTAAATATTTTCCAATTACATTTTAATCTAGCCTTGCCCTAATTTGACTCCTTCATTTTACAGATGAGGAAAACTGAAACTTTGAGGCCAGTTAAGTGACTTGCCTAAAGCCACACAGCTGCTAAGTTTCAGAGAAGTCGTTGATCGGAGGACTTCCTGATTCTGAACCCCAAACTCTCTTCCTACTAAACTATGCTTCTTTATTCCTGGAGGCTTTTTTTAAATTAAAAAAACCCTTTACTTTCTCTCTTAGAATTGATACAAGTATCAGCTCAAAGACAGAATAACTGTAAGGACTAGGCAATTGGGTTCCGTGACTTGGCAGGGTTACACAACTAGGAAGTATCTGAAGCCACATTTGAACTCACGTCTTCCTGGCTCCAGGCTTGGCACTCTAGCCACTGAAACTCCTATCTGCTCCCCCCCCCCCAAGAAGTTTTTTAGATGTGTTTATTGTCAGTGTTGTAGAGAGGATTCTCACTTGAGTATAGACCAG
This sequence comes from Gracilinanus agilis, assembly GCF_016433145.1. Lineage (NCBI taxonomy): Eukaryota > Metazoa > Chordata > Mammalia > Didelphimorphia > Didelphidae > Gracilinanus > Gracilinanus agilis. The sequence goes on from NW_025350491.1 coordinate 1,410, forward strand.
TTTAGATGACCTGTGAGCTCTCTCCCACCTTTAAGATCTTCTGGGATAGTAAGGGGAATATAAGCTTGTCCAGGGTCATATAGGTAGCTTACTACCTATGTGACACTGATCTGTAGCTAGATTTGAATGCAGGTCTTCCTGACTTTAGGTCCAGCACACTAACCACTGAGCCACCTAGCCACATCTCTTAGAAAGTTGACCAGACCACCACAAATAAGATTATAGTAACCTTGCATTTGACAAAAGCATAGATCCAGATTTTTTGGGATAAGAAATGATTATTTAGTGAAAATTGTTGGAACTAGTTTGGTAAAACTAGGGAGTATCTTATATTACTCACTAACACAAATCAAAATGGGTACATTATCTTTCTCTCTTTGTCTCTGTCTCTGTCTGTCTCTGTCTCTCTGTCTGTCTGTCTGTCTGTCTCTCTCTCTGTGTGTGTCTCTCTTTGCCTCTGTCTCTCTCTCTAAGAGTTGTCTGGAGCCTGGAGGGATTAAATGATTTGCTCAGGGTCTCACTGCAAGCACGTATCAGAGGTCGGTCTTGAGCCTAGGTCTTACTGTCTCTGAGACTAGCTTTATAGTCATAGAAATCAGAGAATTCACTAATCACCCACCTTGTCCCAGCCACCATGCACAAAACTGAGGCAGTCCCTGCCCTCAAGGAATTGACATTCTCCTGGGAGGATACAATTCCTTCACAAATAAGCAAATATAGAATATTTACAAAACAGATTTGCTGCCAGGATTGGCACTAATGATGGGGGAATCGGTGATGATCTCTCAAAAGAGATGGCGCTTGATCCTGGTTGTGAAGGAAATTACCCTGTGGAGGAGGTGAGGGATAGCCTTCCATCTATGGCCCAGAGGTGGGAGATGGAACATTGTATTTGGGTGAGACTGTCTGGAGTATAGAGTCCATGAGGGGAATCACAAATGATTTGAGGGTGGACTAAGATGGATGAGGGAGTTCATATTTTATCCTAAAGTCAATGGAGAATTGTCAAAGTTTGCCGAGTAGCCGCCTGCCATGTGCACGTTTGTGCTTTAGAAATATCCATTTGTATGGAGGATGGATTTGGAGTGGGGATAGACAGGGAGCAGCGACACCGTCAAAAGGCTCTTCCAATCATCTGTGTGAGAGATGATGAGCCTGAACTACAGTGGCTGTGGTGGGGAGAGCGAGAAGGGGAGGAAATATTGCAGAGATGTTGAGAAGAGAGAATCAGCCAGACCTGACAACTGATTGTGTGTGCATGTGTGTGTGTATGAGGTGAGAGAGGAGGAAGGGGTTGAGAAAGGTTCTGAGACTGAGGGACCAGAAGGAAAAGTGAGGCTCTCCACAGAAATAGGGAAGTCAGGCTGGAGGGGGTTTAGGAGGAAGTACAATGAATTCTGTTTTGGACATGTTGAGTCTGAGATGCAAACAGAATGTTTAAATGGAGACGTCTAGCAGGCAGCTGAAAGAAAGAATATATACATGTATACTTGGTTGGTAGGTGATGTTGAATATAAAGGAGTAAAGCCATGATGGTGAACCTATGGCATGGGTGCCAAAGATGGCAAGCAGAGAGCTCTCTATGGGCATGCATGCTCTCACCTGCCAGAGTTGGTTACTAGAAAGGCAGAGGGTCTTGGGTAGAGATATTCCCTTACCCCTCTCCACTGCACCTCCCTGCCCCTCTGCCCAGCAGCCCCAATGGAAGCACTTACTCCATCCCTTGAGTGGAGCCTCTGGACTACTCCCTCCCTTTTCCCCACCTCTGTCTGGGGCAAGGGGGTGGCACTTGGTCTCTGGGGGGCAGCAGGGCATGGAACTCAGTCTGAGGGGTGGGCAGGGTGTGGCACATGGTATCTAGAAGGTTCACCATCACTGGAATAAGGGATTCTATAAAACTAAATAATGATGTTCTTCACTTTTACCATATTTCCTAGAAGCTGCATGTTTGGCTGAAACCTTCGAGTCATATATTTGGCTTTGAGAAATATTCCACGGCACTATCTTGGGTTGATACCATAGCTCTGTCTGGTGTTACACGCTAAGGCAGCTCTGCAGACCTCACAGTCCAAGCTCTTGTTGATTGATGGATGATGCTGAGAGGAAGCTTAGTGTAATAGAGATATAGCCATGACCCAAGGACTTCTGGTGAAGGCTAGAATCTCTGGGTGATAGGAAAAGTGTCTTGATGATGGTGGGAGCCTTGTATCTCCCCATTTTTGTGGAATAGAAGATGAGGCTGGCTGAGATCAATTCTCAAATGGAAGAATACCCAGTTTTAAAATGTCTGGTTCTTGGTTACTTTGGCCACTCAAAGACATACTTGTTTGTATATTTAGTCTGTGGAGGGAGGTTTTCCTGTTGGGGTGTGTTTTGGGGGGAGGTATCTTTCCTGGGGTTCTTTTCTCAGTGTAACCACAGAACATTAAAGCCGGAAAGGATCTGAAAATCCCCCCCCCCCCATTTAGCAGTGAGAAAAAATGAAGATAGAATGTGCTAGATTTAGAGTTAGAACTGAATTCAAATTTTGCTCTTGCCTTTTATGACCAGAAGGACCCTGGGAAAGTTACTTCAACTTCATCAAATTCATCTGTAAAATAAAGGGGTTGGACTAAATGCCATATAAGACCAAATGGTCATTTGTGGGTATGTTATAAAAGGGGTTCCTTTCAAGTATGATTTTGACCAGTTGGGTCCTGAGGTATTATCCGGCTCTAAAATCCTGCGACTTTCCTTTCTAGCTCAAAAATGACTCTTGAAGGCCATGTGGGCTGACGCATATGCCGATGTAAGGTTTTGCTTGCCACACATTTTCTTATTTATTCTTCTGAATAACAATCTTCTAGACAGTTCCTACTGAGGCCAAGAGAGAGGATAAGTGACTTACCTAGGGTCAAACAGCTAGAAAGTACCCAAATTCAGGTCTTCCTGACTAAATCCAGCACCTCTAGACTGCCACACTGACTCCAGTGAAAGGTGGCTTAAAAAAAAAATCAGTAAAGATGGCGGCACACACAGAATCAGCCATTTTATGTGTGAATCCCTTGATGACAGTCAGGAAAGCTTTGGGCACCAATGATATACACACCAGGAAACTTACAGGTATACAGTCTCTCATTACTCAATCGAGGGTGGTGCTGGCCCACTCATTAATCAGGGCCTTAACAGGCTGCCCCTCATTTGCAGGTTATTTGGGCGGCTGCTGGAGCCCTGCTCCTTGGGTCACTCTGTGTTTCCTTGACAGCACCCCTTTGTTTCTATCTGCAGTCCAAGGCACAGCCATTTTTCTAAGCTCACTTGATGATTTAGGAATCCACTTCCTTTCTCTCTCTCTTTCTCTCTCTCTCTCTCTCTCTCTCTCTCTCTCTCTCTCTCTCTCTCTCTTCTTCTCT
>NW_025350492.1:0-7390 GCF_016433145.1 Gracilinanus agilis
ATATATATATATCTTTCCATTAGGAATGTAACCAATCTAATGTTATTACATCCCTTATGGTTTTTCTTTCAAGTTTACCTTTTATTTTTCTCTTGAGTCTTGTGTTTGAATATCTATTTTTCTATTCCCCTTTGTTCTCTTCAAGGAGTGTTTAGAATTCCTTTATTTCATTAAATACCCTTTTGGATTATAATCAGTTTTGCTGGGTAACTTATTTAGCATCTTTACCTTTTTGAATATCATATTCAAGTCCTCTACTCCTTTATAGTGGGAGCTGCTGAATTCTGTGTAATCATGACTACGGCTCCGTGGTATTTGATTTGTTAAACATTTCTGTCTCCTTTCACTACAACCTCTGGATTTTGTCTATATTATTTCTGAGAGTTTTAATTTTTGGATTTCCTTAAGTATTTGACATGTGGATTCATTCAATTTCTAATTTACTCTCTGGTGCTCTTCGATATTTGGGTCTCTCTCTTTCTCTCTCTCTCTCCCTCCCTCCCTCTCCCCCTTCTCCATCTCTCTCTCTCTGTCTCTTTCTCTCTTTCTGTCTTTGTCTCTCTGTTTCTCTGTCTCTGTCTCTCTCTGTCTCTCTCTGTCTCTTTCTCTCTCTCCCATAATTTTAGATCATGCTCATATACCTAAAATTATACTTAAAAAGGATTTATTGAATGTATGCTCTGTGTGAGATGTCTTATTTTGTTAGGATACAGAATTGTTAACAGTTTGGAGCTTGCTGATTATCCACTGTAAGTGTTTTTCAGATGTTCCCAGAAATCCGCCAGCTAACCATCGGTAAACCAGTATTTGTCTATTTTCCTATTAAGCTAATCAATTACTTTCAATAGTTATTTTGTCTAGGGCATTCTACAATAACTTAATTCTGTGTTGTAATTTTTTTGAGGAACCTTGGTTTTTTTGGGCAAGTAAGATGATATTAAAATAGATGAGAGGCATGAAATAACATTAGCATGGGAAATTTTTAGATCAGCAATCCAAGTTTTAGCCATAATTTTGTTGAATAATATTGGCATTTTTGGTTGTGAAACCAATGGATCCTTCCTCTAAATATTTTTAAATACACAAAACAAAATATAAATGATTGAAAAATAAATCAATTTTATTGAAATACAGTTATTATTTTTTCAGTAAACATTACCAGGATTAATAATCATTAGCCTACAGCTTGTGCCAGTCTGTTATGGGCCAGATTACTATTTATTGATTCTTCCCTAAAACAAAACAAAGCAAAAACCAAAGAGATAATTTAACTGTGTACCTGAGGAAGGTTGGAAAGAATTTAATAAAAGAATAGTCATCTGAAACAAGGGTAAAAACCAGAAGGGCTTTCTGAGTGCTTGTTTAATCCACATACCTGGAATTTGACAGTGAATTCATACTTTTAAAAAATATTGTAGAGCTAGAAAAACAATGGATTTACACTACCAAAGCCTACATGGCTAGAAGAAAAGCTTTGTGAAAAATTGACCTTGTTCAGGAAATAGGTTTTCTTTCTGAACATAACAACTTCCATTCCTTCTTAATGACGGGATAGTAGCATAATTGATTGGAATACAGCATTAGGTTTCATTGAGGCATTGTTACTTTTGATGAATTCTCTGTTACAGTTCTCAATTCATTCACCCTCTAATATTAATATCAGTTTGGGCATAAAATAGGGAGATACATACTCCCCAAAAGTATTTGAAACTCCAATGGAGAAGGTTCAACACACAGTCCAGATCAAGAAAGGATCTTCTATGAATGACAAAGTTTCCTAGATCCACATTTTTCCACAAGACATTGCTATGATTGTGTCAAACCTTTGAACAATGGAGCTTTCTTTCTTTTTTTTTAAACCCTTAATTTCTGTATATTGGCTCACAGGTGGAAGAGTGGTAAGAGTGGGCAATGGGGGTCAAGTGACTTGCCCAGGGTCACACAGCTGGGAAGTGTCTGAGGCCAGATGTGAACCTAGGACCTCCCGTCTCTAGGCCTGGCTCTCAATCCACTGAGCTACCCAGCTGCCCCAATGGAGCTTTCTTAAAATGATCTAAGTGATGTATAATTTCTCAAAGGAATAAGGCCTATCCTTTCACACTGGAAAGACTATGAACAAAGAATTTCAGTCACCCACATTTCAACATGTATTTGAACCCTACTGACCTTATCCATCTGTAAGTCTATCTTTACATGATACATATTGACAATGAGTTATATTTGTGAATAATTTACTAACAAAGATTTTTATTTCCAAGTTATCAAAAACCTTTTTCCTCCATAAAGGAATGAAAACCTAAAATCATAATTCATTGGTGTATAGGGAAAAAGGGCCTCTGAAGCCATCTAGTCTAACCACTTTTTACAGAGAGAAACTGAAACCCAGGGAAGTTAAGTGACTTAGTATCCCAAAGGGAAGAAGCATCAGAGCTGGGGACCAAACCTGGTTCATATGTCCAGAATAAGTGTTCTTCCTACTCTTCCATTGGTAGGAAAATTCTTTCTGGATATAAGACTATCCTTAAATAGTCTTCTAAAGCATTTAGAGATATTCAAGCCCACTTGATTATTTTATCGATTAAATACCTTGGGATGAGATTATAGATGCTTCCCAAGACCAATTGTTGAAAGAAGGCTATTTATAAGTCCTTATATATATATAAATGAAATACTTATAACACACATTCATGAGCAATAAATACATTGCTGTTCTGACAAATTAAACTGTCATTAACACATCCATATTTAAAGGATTTGTAAGTCTGCTTTGAACCTTCCCTTTAATGTCATCATCCATGACTCCTCATATAAGAGCAGAGTCACAATGGACTTTTAAGGTCACTGGATTTGATCTTTTCAATTTATAGGCAAAGAAACTTAGTGATAAAGAGAAACTGGATTTCCTAAAGTTAGATTTCAAATCCTGACCCTCTGATTCTAAATTCCATCCCCTTTCTTCTGTACTTCTTTGATGGCAGACATGGGTGTCAGATAGCCTTTGAATCAAAGCCTTTGTAGTTTTATAGGACCTGCTATTCCATGTACTCCACTCACAAAGCCTTTCAGAATCTAAGGTCAGCAGAGTAAAGCAGAAATAACCATGTGGTATTCAGACCTATAATTTCTAGTCAGCAAGAAATTTCATTCTGTTATAAATGCACACTATGGTTTAGATGTGCCAGTACAACCTGGGGTGGGGGGGAGAATTACTGTTGCCTCTCTACTCTCCTAAGAAGAAGAGCAATGGTAATGCTTATACCTCATTATGCCAAATCCTCAGCCTACAATCAGTCTACACCTACAGTAAGTAAAACTGTGGCAGAAGTATTTGAATGGAGGGGAAAAGAAAGAGAGAAAGAATTTATTAAAACTTCTCTGTACTAGGCATTGTGATAAACTTTACAAAAATTATCTACTTGTTTCCTCACAACAATCTTGTGGAGGAGATATTATTATTATCCCCATTTGGTAGTTGAGGAAACTAAGGCAGAATGAAATTGCCCAAAGCCAGGATCACAGAGTTAGCATGTTTTTGAGGCTGAATTTGAACTTAAGTTTTCATGACTTCAGATCCAGCATCTATTCACCATCACCCTTAGCTGCCCCAGTCAATTGAATAAGAGCCTTCAATCAAGACAGTTGCCTTAGCCTGCCAAAAGGAGCAATGTAATGGATTGAAATCTCCTTATGTTGAACATCTTGACATTACACAACTCTGTGAATATATTGTGGTTAAATGCTTTAACTAAATAATACAGATGAGCCAATTATTTAAGGCAGTGGCTGATGATTTATTGGTTTCATCAATTTCTCATGGCAATAATATTTTGTACCAACAATTTCACTTCTCAGAAAGTGATATCTGTACCTACCATTTCCATTCCTGTTTAGCTACATGCAACTTTGACATTTTCCCTCCTCACCCCAACAACATTATCTATTCACATATTCATCATATGCCTTTTAATAATATAGTCTTTTGCTTTATTTTATTCTATTTAAAAATATGTTTCTCTTACATTTATCTGTTTATCTTTGAAAACTATATGCATTTATGTATTGGAAATAACAGATTTTAATTATTTTACCCCCTGAAAAAATAAATATATGGGGGGTTGGTAATAAAGCACAAATGAATATAAATAAAGTTTCAATAGGGTATCTAACTGGGGTTAACAAACTGTGTCCTTAACTGTTGGTGATGAACCAAATCACCAGATCTGGGTAAGGATGTTCAAGGAGAGGCTATTAAATAACATAACATGGTTTATTTAACAAACATGGACAGGTAAGGAAGGGAGTGGGATTAACTAACTTAAGCAAACCTTGGATTCCCTCCCCCAATGTCCAACAAGATGTCTCTACTATGACCACACTAAAAATCCCTCAGCTGCCTAACTCAAACCTAACCAGACTTCCTATGAAGATAGTTAAATAAAGGAAAACTGGAAGGTGAACAGGTCCAGCTGAACAGATTGGTAACAGCCAATAAAATCCAATTGGGAGAGAGAGTAAGGATTTTGACACCAGTGTCGACCACTGTATGTCTCACTTATCACTCAGCCTCACTCCAGGCAGTGACTCTTTTTTTTATTTTGAGATTTAAATATTTTATTTTTTTAGAAAAGTTTTCCATGGTTACATGATTCATATTTTTACTTTCCCCTTCACCCCCCTTCACTGCCCCCATATCCAATGTACATAGTGATTCTTGATGGTTGTTGATTTCACCAAACCAGCATATGCAGAGAAGATCCAGATAGCCCCATCCAAGGGAAAGATCAGGGAATAACTGACACTTAGCTAGCCACTCTCTCAAAGTTCTGAAATCTTTTTTTTCCTCTGCCTGTCAATCATATTCACTATGCTAATTTCCTATAACACCTCTCAGTTTTATTACCGAGCATCTTAAGACTCAAAAAGGATTTCTTATTAAATAATAAATTAATGAAATTTAATTAATAGAGCCTACTGTCCTAACATTTTCCTCATGAGACAACTGAGGATCAAATTGATCATGTGCTCATAAATGGAAAATATTGCTACTTAATATTTTATGTGTTTGCCATTGTAGATGAAAGATTTTGTAACCATTTTTGGTTGATCAATAAAATAAAATGACTCACAAATGAAACAGAAAAATGTTTTTCAAATTTTCTTAACTTCAAAATTCATATAGTTATTGATACAAGTGTATTATTTGTAATAATGAATATTTTGATGAATTGAATATTCTAACTTTGCAACTTCGTTATGAAACACTTATGAAATACATTCAAAGTTTTTGAAGATCTAAGTAACCCTATTTTATTTTTAAAAATTATTTTTGATGATTATTTTGAGTTTTAACCAAGAATTTGGATTAGAGGGAATAACTCAGCCAAACTTTCTTAAAATTGTAAGAAATAAATCATTGGACCATAATTCTGAGCTGAAAATCGACTTTATTTGTGGATAGAGTTAGAATTACCATTACATTTAGTCTGTGATGGAAGACATCTTGTGGATGTTCATAATTGTTTTAGAGTTAATACAAATTATTTGTAAACCAAACCTACATACTCAAAGTATGTTGCCTAATACTTGATAAATTCTAGTACCAAGTCCAAACAAGTTATTGATCTTGTAATTAATACTCTCAGACAATAACTCTTAAAAAGAGACACATAGGTAAACAGAGTTATTTCTCTGAGTCATAAAATCTGAAGACCTTGTTATTGACATAAATTCCTAGAAAAGCAAATACTATTTTGACTTACAACTGGCTCTGTGAATGCTTCTGTTATCTTTATTCAGAATCAGGAGATAGTAAAGACATGCACTTAACACAGCAGCTTTTAAGCTAAATCTCTCCTTATTTATCACAGTTAATTAACAACTGGGACTGGCCTTTCTAACATTTTAGTTACATAAAATACTTAAGGGATTATGTAAGATGAATTAGTTTTATACTAAATGACATAAAAAGAAATTAACTGAAATAAATGCAAGTTAAGTTCTTCAACATTCCCCTCCAAAAACCTTTAAAAAATAATGCCTCAAATCCAATTTTGGAGTGACAGAATTAACAAAAAGTCAGAATGAGACATTTTTCCATGCTAAGAGAGTTTAGGAAGTTGGCATGAGAGGTTCATGACACTGGAATGGGGGCTGCTTCAGAGTGTATTAGCAGCACAAATAGGAGACTTTAGAAGTGGACATTACAGCAGAAGTAGTAGTAGCAACAACAGTTTTAGGAGCTCTTATCCAGGAGATGGTGTGGGGAATAGAAGACAGGTTATAAAGAGATTATATAGGTCTCTTTTGGATACTGGGTACAGCTGGTACTGACTAGCAATTCTATTGCCCATATGCCATGCTGGGTCTTAGTTCCAGAGTATAGAAGAGCCCTTATGGTCAGTCACATGAAACCGGGGTTCCTGGTAGAAGTTCCAAGGCAGAGAGAATCACTAGTATTTGTAGTTACAGGAGAGGAGGGAACTTTCTTGCTAAAAGCCAGAGTACAAATCAAGAGAACAGTGACCATAACTCTTCCAGATCACATCACCTTGGAAGCATCAAAAACTTGTAAACCCCAGAACTAGCTTTGAAAATAGCACCATGAAAAAAGCTTAAATTTTGGACGTCTCCCCACAACTAGGTGAGCAGAGCCCACCTTTAACACAAACTTCAAAATCAAGAAATGGGGTGAGAAAATGAGTAGACAAACAAGAAAAATGACCCAAAAAAAGCTCCTCTTGTGGCGTAGAAGAGTAAGACATGAACTTGGAAGACAACGATGCAAAAATAGATAAATCAGTGACTCAAAGTAAAATGCTAACTGGATTCAAGCACAACAAAACTTCCTGGAACAATTTTAAAAAGAGAGAGATTAGTGGTAGAAGGATGAAAAGAAACAAGTGATGCAAGAAAATAATGAAAATAAAACTAACAGCTTGATAAATGAGAGGCAAATAATACAGAGGAACATACACTTTAAAAAACCAGAATTAGTCTAATAGGTTTTTTTAGGCACAGAGAAGAAAATTATTGCTTAAAAATTTGAATTGGGCAATGAAGATTTTATAAATTCTAAGCAAGCATGTACATATGTATGTATCTGTATCTGTATATCTATTCTGGGGGTAAGATATTTTTGTTCTCTTCCTTTTCTTTCTTTCTTTTTTTTAATTGAAGATCAGCAGAATCTAACCTTTCTCTTTCTTGGAACTATTTCTCCCCTTGGACTGAATTAGTGAGTGGTATATACAAACATGAGTGATTTCATATAAAATCTCTTGAATGCTAATGTTTTAGCATGAAATGGAAGGGGCCAGAAAAATCTTTTAAATAACTAATTATTTATTTCCTTTTTTAAAAAATTAAATATTAATAAATTATTTAGTAATAT
>NW_025350494.1:0-1665 GCF_016433145.1 Gracilinanus agilis
ATATATATATATATAAACTTTTAAGGGCAATGTCAGAATCCAAAAGTGTCAGCCAATAGTAGACTTGCTAGTGATTCAACATCTATTTATATGCCTTTATTGCTTCATTTATTTCTTTCCTTTTTTCTTTGTTTCTTTTTATTGTTATTTGTGTATGTAAAATGTTATCAAATTACATCAGAGAGCTATTGGGAGATTTACTGGGATTCTCTCCACAAAGATTCTGTTGTGCCTCAGCCTTCAGTCTATAAGAAAAAGATTTTATTACATAAACTAGAACCAAAAGAAGCCAAGACAGATGTGGTTTGGCACAGTGGCAATGGGTGCTCTTGGCTTTTTATACTTATCTGAAAAGCAAGGACTAGATGCTATCCATTAGAGTAAGAAAAGAATGGACAGTTAGAAAAAGAAGTCCTGGTTAGTTGTGATTTCTCCCCAGTCGGTATACCATCAGGACAGGAGACGGTCACTAAAGTTAATAATCCAATAACTCCAGAATGGGATATGTTCCCTCTTTGACCTGTATAGTCAAGGCTAGTACTATGGCCTTCAGGACAGTTTTCTCTTGTGGGTTACATAGACCTGAATTTCCAGTTTTTGTCTCACAAAGCAGCTACACCACAGGCAGGCTTTCGTATCTGTGTATACTTACCTTTAATAAAAAATATTGCAATTATAGCAATGAAAAGATGCTAATAATTTTTTTTAATAAATGAGTGAATGAATTCAATTCAAGAAATGCTTAGTAAGTGCCTATTATGGGCAGGACACTGGGATAGATATGGATATTACAAAAAACAAAAATTAATTAGCCCTAGACCTTACAGAGCTTCCATTCTATTAGAACAGGGTATATTCAGATAACTAATACAAAGTCTTTTGGAAGACAACTGTTAATCATGGGGGTGGGGGGAAATGTGGAAGGGAAATGGTGGAGTATAGAATGATTTACAGAAAAAGTGTCACCTGAACTGATTTTTGAACAAAGATGAGAATTCTATCGAGCAGAAATGCATTCCCAGGATGGGGATGAGATGAAGGAAGAAGCTTTGTAAATGCATGGAGACAAGAGATGGAATGATGAGTTTTAGGGTGTGACTACAAGTCCATTTTAGCTGACACTTGGAGTACTGAAGGGAGAATAATGTGAAATAAAACTAGAAAGATAGGATAGAACAAGACTGTAAAATAAATGATAAGCTGAGGAGTTTCTACTTCATCCTAGGGGTAATAGGAAGTTGGTGAAGGTTTTTGGACAGTAGAGTGATATAGTCAGAAGTGTTGCTTAGGAAGTTTATTTTGACAGCCTTTTACATGATGGATTGGTGAGAGGAAATATTAGAGGCAGAGATAAAAGTTTGGAGGCTATAACAGTCCTACAAAATAGTAAAGAGAGCTTAAGCTAGGGTGGTAGGTATATGAGTAGAAACAAGGGAATAGGCGGACAGTGATAAAATTAACAGAACTAAGTTACTCATTAGGGGCTGGATGGTAGTATTTACCCTAATTTGATTAAAAGTTCATAGGAGTCAGAGACCCTTTGGAATGGATACTTTAATATTCTTTGCTGTATCTTACACAATAGGACAATTGTAAATAGATCAGTTCAGAGAAAGAAGAAAAAGAAGGAAGGAAGGAAGGAAGGAAGGAAGGAAGGAAGGAAGG
>NW_025350495.1:0-4269 GCF_016433145.1 Gracilinanus agilis
GTGCCTATCATCTATTAGAAGCTTAATAAATTTTTGTGTATTGAATAGTAGGTTATTAACTGTGTGATTGTATGTAACTCTTGGGTCCTCTTTTTACCTGTATGTAAAATGAGAGTGGAGTCAAATCCCTTTCAGTTTAAGATCTATAATCTTAAAACTAGTTAATATCTGAAATTCCTCCCACGTCCAGATCTGATTTTGTCTAGATGATCTCTTGATTCCTTCTAGCTATATCATTCTATACTTCTATAAAGTCCTATTTTGCACTAATTAGCTGGTGACTGTAAACAAATCATTTCACCTCTTTAAGATACAGTTTTTTACCTGTAAATAGGGATGATAATATTTATAGCATAGAATAGTGGAAAGATTACTGAGTTTGTTATTTAAAACCTACCTATGTTGTTTGTTAGCTGTGTGACCCTGGGTAAGTCTTTAAACTTCCCTCAGCATAAGTTTTCTCATTCATAAAATGAGTATAACAGCACCTTCTTTTTTTCTGTTTCTGTGAGGCTCATTACTGGGGACAGCTAGGTGGCTCAATGGATTGAGAGTCAGGAATAGAGAGAGGAGGTCCTGGCTTCAAATTTGGCCTCAGACACTTCCTAGCTGTGTGACCCCAGGAGTCACTTAACCCCCTGTTGCCTACTCTTACCACTCTGAAACTTAGCATTGATTCCAGCATTCTAAGCTGGAAGGTAAGTGTTTTTATAAGTAATAATAATTGCTGTTTTTATTTATTTATTTTTTTAATATATTTATGTGATTTTATATAGAGCTTATATAGAGTGTTTGCAAAGCACTCTATGTGTATTATCTCGCTGAATCCTTCTAATAATCCTGTGTGTTAGGTAGTTATCCTCATTTTACAGATGAGAATACTAAGGCTCAGAGATGATAAATTACTAGCTGTGGTTCACACAGCTAGTAAGTGCCTGAACTCAGGACTGCGGGACTTCAAAACCAGTGCTTGGGATCCCCCATGTTGCCTAGCTACTTTTCAATTAAAGTGATGCATGGGAGATGCTTTACAATTCTTAAAATGCTATTTAAATGAGAAGTAGTATTAACAGGGGTGTGCTGGAGCCAGCTCAAACTGGTTGAGCCAAATGTTAAATTTTCACTGTGAGCATTTATGATTCCCAAATCAGCAAATGCTACTTATCTGGGCTCGATTGTTTTGTTGATCATCTACACCAAGAAAGTGATGGAGAAAATGTTCATCATGCAGATTAATCCTCAAAGTATGTCCAGTGCACAGTTGTGTGTCCCCCACCCCACCCCAGAGAGAGGATTGTTAAATATTTACCAGGCTTCTGGGTTTCACGTTATTACCCACTTTGTAGAACATTTGGCAAGCTCCAATGAGAAAGTATACGCCAACTTGTTTTGTCACCACTTAGGGTTATTATCCCGTGCTATTGCTGGGTTTTGTGGTTGGTGAGGACAGGACGAGCAGTCCCTGTCATTCTGCAGAATGTTCTTAAGGCTTGATAGACCACTCTAAGGGAAACCTTCTGAGTCTACTATGGATGAAACTCACCTGCCTTTCGAGGTGCCAAATGAAGAGAAGGCAAGGAAGCTTTATAGCTCTATAGCAGGACCCTTTGATGATCTCGGTGATTGCTGGTGGGGTTAGGTTTGTAGGGGAGTGAAGAAGGATGTCCTAACTCTGGTGCTGCTGTCTCCTGCCTATTTTCCCCCACTGACCCCCCTTTATGCTTTCTCCCTTCTTCCCTGGAGGAGAGTAGCTGTTAAGCATCAATCTGTCACGGCCCACGCTAATAAAATCCATCATCAAGACAGCACTCTTGCCAGGCTGCTCCTTGGCTGTGGCACTACTGAATACTAATAGCTCCCATTTCTATAGCTCTTTACCATTTACAAAACACTTGCCTCCCGTCACATTGACCCAGCAAGGTAGATTGTGCAAATTTTATTATCCCCATTTCACAGATGAGGAAATTGCACTCTAAGAGGTTAAATGATTTATCCAAGGTCACCCAGACCCAGGTAATTGGATTGCAAAAACCAAGGCTTTCTTTCTCCTATCACATAACACCTGTCCAAAAACTTAGGAACTGGCCAAAGCTTATCACTTGGCTGGGCATGAGCTGGCATGAGCTGTTCCACAGAATGACCTGGGATTCAATCACATGGATTGACATGACTTTTTATATATAATGTTTGGGGTGGGGGAATTTATTAATATTATCTTATTATGTTCATGACAAATGGAAACAGTTACCAAGAGTCGGCATGTCATAGAAGATAGTGTTCTAGCTTCAAAATCAGAAAGACATCTATTCCAATTTTCCTTCTTATATGTATTGGTTGTATAATCCTGGGCAAGTTATTTAACATCTCAGTGCCCTGGGCTACTCTCTAAGTTGCAGAGAAGATCTACATTGATTGAGGGACTTTCTTCATCTAGGATTTCCATAAAACAGTGAAATCATAGAAATGGCCCCCAAATACTCATTGTTTATAATCTAAGTAATATATGCATGCATTCTGCTTTATACTTCTGAAAGAGCCTCATATTATATCATGTGAATCTTATAAGAAACACTTGAGGTCATTAGGTTAGGAATTAGGAGACCCTTTTGACATATGAGAAAATTGAGTCATGATAGAAGTTATTTTACAGGAAAATGATGTAATAAAAGTAATAACTATTATTTACCTACTATACTTTACAAATATTATCTCATTTGCTCCTCACAATGACCTCGGAAGTAGGTGTAACTATTTCTCCATTTTATTCGTGAAAAAACTTGAGAAAGACAGGTTAAGTGACATGCCTAAGTGTCTGAAGCTGGATTTGAACTCCTTTTTTCCTGGCTCCAGGACTAGCGCTCTATCACCTAGTTTTCTATGACAAACATATTTTGAGATTCTTCCCAACTAAGGCAGTGGGGTGGAAGAAGAGTAAAAGGACATGGTTTAGTTAATCACTGGAGTTTTTAAAAATCACAGAATTATACAATTGGAAGGAAATTCTGTCTTTGGCTGACTTCTGCATGTTGGCCCTTGTTCTGACCTAGAGAATGATACAGAGCAACTCCGTTCCCTTTAGCACATGCCAGTTCCCACCTCCCTTTGGCCTTCTCTTCTTCAGGTTAAAACAGTGCTAGTATGTAGGACCAGAATTTAAGAATACCTTAAAAGGAGCCAGCAAAAATGAAGTATCAATTGATGTTCCTGGCCCTTCTGGTGTTAACCATCCTGCAATGTGCCATTGGTTCTGGAGCTTACACTGTTCTGACTGCCTTTCTCTGGACACACTCCAATTAGTCCAAATCACCCTCAAAATTTGGTGCCAAGAATTAGATATGGTACACCAGCTGTGGTTTGATCAGTTCAGAGCATGATGGAACTCTGACCTTTCTTGGCTTAGACCTTATGCTTTATGATGAATGCATGATTGAATGCCTTACTCTATCTAGGGTTAAAAAATCGGAGAATGTTAACAGACTTAAGAGAAGTAAGATCCCTCTCAAGGAAAACCCTTCCTCTCTTATTCCCTCTGTTTGATTCGTCTTCCCAGAACTCATGGGGGTCTCTCCAGATGGGATCCTGTTGGATGTGCTATTACCTATTGTTCTCCCCTCCTTGCTGGGCTTGGGCAAGTCACAAGGATTTTCAGGGATGATGGAGTCTTAAGATTTCCACAAGTCAGTCCTTCCAACTCTGACTAGAAAACAAATCTCCAGGAGCCTTCTGGTAGCAGAGATCTATGAGGCATAGCATTTCTCGGTGCTCCCCCAGTTTCCCATCCCCCCCTTCCCCAAAATAACAACCTCCTCTTCTGTTTCTCCTGCTTCCCATCCCACCAGGCTCAGAGGCAACCAGACTCTCTGCCTATAGCAGACAAATATTCCCATGAAAAAAAGTGGGATAGAAAGAATGGGTGGGGGATACCTGTACTATTCATTCCTTTTAAACTGTCTACTTAATTCCTTTTAATTCTCCCCTGGGATTTTTAAAAATCCTGGGTTAGAGGGTCCAAGGCATAATTCTAGTTTCCCCAGATTTCCTGCAATGATGTTGACATTAAAAACCTTGAGTTCCTAGGGAACAGAATTGGGGTTTTGTTTTTTAAAAACATTTCTTCTCCTTATTCTAATGAAGCAAGGCAAGTAAGAGCTGAGTGTCCTGTGGAGGAAAGACTATGGTTAGCTTCTTTTCCTGGGGGATGAGAGGAAGAGAGAGAGAGAGGGAGGGAGAGAGAGAGAGAGAGAGAGAGAGAGAGAGAGAGAGAGAGAG
>NW_025350496.1:0-7220 GCF_016433145.1 Gracilinanus agilis
CTCCTCTCCTCTCCTCTCCTCTCCTCTTCTCTTCTTTTTTCTTTCTTCTTCTCTCTCTGTCTCTTTCTCTCTTTTTCTGTCTCTGCCTCTCTGTCCATCTCTCTGACTGTCTCTCTGACTGTCTATCTGTCTGTCTTCCTTTTCCTCTCTCTCCCCCCTCCCCCTTCTGGGTTTTCTGAAACTATAATAGATCCCATTTCTCCTTTACTTCCTATTGGCCTAGTCCTATCATCTTGGTTCCTGCCAAATCATACAATTTTTCATCTTTTCTGAAGATAAGGAAAGGTAGATTACAGCATAATAAGGACTAGAGAATAGACTACAAGAAGAACCATGGTTATCTAACCACTTGGGTTTGTAGTGGGGAGATGGAAGCTCAGACTTCTTGAATTGAGGACCAGCCCTCTAAAAGGCCCCCAGGTGCTTTAGGCTTGCCTCTTTTTCTGCACTCCTTATACCTGCTCTTTTTTCTTCATGTCCCCCTTCTTTGGAGGAGGGGTGATTATCAAGTTTGGAGCTTTCCCATCATTTGGACCCAAACTAATTTGAGGTCAGCAACAATTCTGCCCCTTCACTCATGGTGTCTATTCTTTCATTTTTCTTCCTCCCTTTCATCTGTTGAATTCCTACTTATCCTTTAAACCCAAACCTCCCTGGCCCACTGAGTGACCTTTCCCCTTCAGACCTCACATGGTAGTTGGTTATGTAATACTGTGGATTGTAGCAATATGTGTTTGTGCCTCATCCCGGTGCCAAATGATTAGCTCCATGAAAGCAGGGACCCTAAGCTTGGCATCTCCCCTAAAGACGGGCCCAGGCCTCTGTACCCCTTAGGTATCACCAAAAACCCAAAGCATTAGTTACTGAGGGGTCTCATCATCATGAAAAGAATTATTTTGCTCATCGATTCCATAAATATTTATTAAATACCAAATGGGTAATGAGACAGGTATTGGGGTGGAAGAAAAAGCTCAAGACCTTCCCGAGCCTGAAGCACACTTCTCTGGGGAATTTCTGGGAGCCTGGACCCCAATTCAAGAAGTCTGGGATTCCATCTCCTCACTTGCTGCCCCTGTAGAGAAGAAGAATCTTGCACCGCATTAGCCATAGGCAAGCCAGACTGGCACAGGGGCCACAGTAAAATATAGATGGTCATGGCTCTGAGTGGCCTGGGCTAAAGGAGTTCAGAGGAATCCTCGGACGGAGAGAGCCAGAGAGGCTCCCACACACTCTTAGGGTGTGTCCCTCTTTGGCTCTCAACAGCCTTTAGTTTACAGGGGATGGATGATGCGGGTTATGAACCAGTTCATGGCATTGGGTCCTTGCCTGGGGTGGGGTCTCCTAGCGACAAAGGTTTGAGACATGCATCCCTTTTTCTGGAGGGCACGAGGCAACATGGGAGAGAGCTACACTTGGGAGTCTAGAGACTGGCCTCAGCCAGGACCTTGAGGAAGCAGTTCAACCTCTTAGTCTTTTGGTCTCTTAAAGGGGCCTGGGATGATAATGCTTGTACCACCTCCTTCACAGGGTTGCTGTGAGGAATGTGCTTAGCAAATCTTAAATTGCCAAATACATAGTTTGGATTAGATATTTAGCTTATTAATGGCTGACTGCCTTGGACAGCCAATTAGCAATATCTCAAAGATCCAGCCTTCTAGGATCCCTTCAAGGAAGATCCCTTCAATCCACCTTTCCTTTCCATCTAGATCTTAGCTCTGATGCTAGCTGTGTGACGTCCCTGGGTCTCAATGTCCTGATCTGTAAAATGGCACCTACTCCCTTGGGTTATTGTGAGGATTGAAATAAGGCAATATATGTAAAATGTGTCACAGATCTTAAAACACTATATTATTATACATAAATACTATATAATACAACTATTATTATCTCAGGTGGTTCAGTGGATAGAGAACCAGGCTTGGAGTCAGAAAGACTCATCTTCTTGAGTCCAAATCTCGCTTTAGACACTATCTGTCGATCCTGAGCAAGTGGCTTAATCCTGTTGGCCTCAGTTTCCTCATCTGTCAAATGATCCAGAGAAGGAAATGGCAAACCACTATAGTATCTCTGCCAAGAAACCCCCAAATGGTATCACAAAGAGTTGGACACAACAAAAATGACTGAACAACAACAATTATTATTATCTATAAAATGAAGGAGTTGACTTAGATGACCTCAGGTCCCTTCCAGTCCTGGATCTAGATCCATGAATAAGCAAATGCTAGGTTTTTTTGTGGAAGGAGAAAGCATTAACAACTGGAAGAATCAGGGAAGGCTTCACAGAGAAGGCAGCCCTTGAGATTAGCCTTGAAGAAAGATAAAAATTCTGAGAAGCCAGGATTAAGATTACATGATTCCAGGAATGGAGGAAGTTCTTTTTAAATACATGGAGGTAGGAGATGGTTAGGCTGAGTTGAGGAACCATCGAAGCAGAAAGAACATGGAGGGAAGTAATATGTGTTGATTAGAAAGGCAGAGCCAGACTATGGAGTGTCTTTAGGATTAGTCCGAGTAGCCTTTTATAAAAAATGTTCTGGGGGGTAAGAGGGGACCAAAGATAGTTTGTGAGTTGAGGAGCAAAATGGTTAGACCTGAATCTTTGGAAGGTTGTTTAGCAATTATATGGAGGCTGGAGGTGGGAGGAGAGGAGAGACTAGAGGCTGGGAGATCAGTGAAGCTAATAAAATAATCCTGCTAAGAGGCAATGAGGGCCTGAACCTGGGCAATTGCTGAGATTAGAGAGAAGGGAATGGAAGACAGATGCTATGGAGGTGGAAATGTCAAGACGTGGCATCTGATTGGCTATGGAGAGGGATTGAGAGAGAAACCTGGGTAACTGATTGGGAAGCTGGCAGTGTCTTCGATGGTCATGGGGAGGCTTGGAGGAGGGTTAATTAAGTCTAAGGGTGCCATGATGGGGTATCGTCATCATCACATCGTCTTATTCTTTGTTCCTCTCTCATTCCCATGTCTGCTTCTCTTCTGGTTCATCCCTCGGGGTATCTACTTTTTCTGATTATCCACTTTATATCTCAATAGACTTCTCTTGCTCTCCCTGCCTCTGCCCTTTGTGTATGTGTTTTTTGGCTTTAGTTTCTATCCTTCTATGCAAATCTGTATAGCACAGTGGATAGAGAACTGACCTCAAAGCCAGTGTAGGTTCAGGTCCCTTCTCTGATGCCCACTAGCTGAGTGACCCTGGGCAAGTTATGTCAATTCTCAGTGTCTCAAGCCACTGTCTAAGCCTGAAATGCTCTTTCTGTAGCTACTACTGATCTCCCTGACTTCCTTGAAGTCCCAACTAAAATCTTACTTTCTATTCCTCTAAGTTTTAGTTGAGAAGTCTTCCCTTCCAAAATGGTTTCCTATTTATTCTCTCTGTATATATTTGTTTGCATATGATCTCTCCTACTAAACCAGGTAAGCTCCTGGAAGGCAGGGATTGTCTTTTGTCTTTTTTTGCATCCTTAGTGCTTAGCACAGTGCCTGGCATATAGTAAGCACTTAATAAATGTTTAGTGATTGGTTGATAAACCTTCCTTTTTTCCTAGTTGTTCTAGGACCCCAAATCTCTATGTTGTCTGATGCAATCAATGAAGCAAAACCATTTATTAAGTATCTACTATGTACCAGGACTACCCCCTTTTATTTGGGGGTCTCTTTTGATCCAAACAGTGGGAAACAACCAACATCTGTTGGCTAACTCCACCTGGGGTTTTTAGCATCTTGATTTCACCTAAAAGACTCAAGTCATTGGTGCCCAGTCCCAAATTGCTGGAGATTCTTTTACCTATCTTTAGAAAAGCTAGGGTAGGGGGAGCGGGTAATGGTGCACGTTGAAACCAGAATTTACTTTGAGCTCCTTCTATCTGTCGGCTTCCCGATTGGATCCCCTGATTTGGGACCTCCATCTTTGAGAAGCCTAGTTGTGAAGTCTTTGGTGCTAGGGAAAACTGAGGTTCCAGGGGGTGCCCTATTCCCCTATATATCATCTACTGGCTCACTCCAACTCTCTACCACGCTAACTCTCTCGACAATCATGGTGGGGGAGCTGTCATTTGATTCATCGCCAAGCTATCTGTCCATATTCCTTCATGTCCCTCTTCCCCCTTTGGGATACCTAGCTTTCTGAGACATTCAGTTCTAGCTTTCCTCCACAAAAGAACATTTTCTTTCCATCCAGGGTTTCCCACAGTTAGACAGATTTTTAGTATGTTAGTTCGCTGCTACCTTAGAGATCTTTATCAACCACCTGATTTTATAGGGGAGGAAACTGGAGTCCAAACTCTCAATATAGTTCTTGGTAACTAGTGAACCCAAGAGCTAGCAAGAAAAGTCGGGGTCCTGACTCTCTGCTCAAGATCCTTTCTTCTGGAGCTTTTAGGGAAGACCCTTGGTCTAGGGCACCTCTCAGGTTTCTGATCCTCTTAATAATTCCCCTGAGCGCAGTGTTTTTCCCTCAAGAACACCGAGAACCGAAGCTTAACCCCAGACTGGGCCCAGGCTTAAGTGATGGGGAATGAGGACAGCTAGGTGCTGGCCTGGCTCCAGCCTGTAAGGGATGGAAGAATGTGGGACCTGCGGCCTTCTTCTTCCTGTGCACCCACCCCTCCAAAGTTTGGTGCTAATGAGGTCTCTTGCTTCCATTCAAGAACTTAGAGGGATCCATTCAGTCCCCTCCCTAATATACCCTTTATCTATTGGCCCTGTGTTGTGGGTGCTCACAAGCCCTACTATGAGAAGACAGTAAAGATGATTTGGCTGCTTTTAACACCCACGATTCATCTTAGACACATCCATAAATGCACCCTCATGGGAACACAGATACACGCACCTGGCCGGATCATGGCCAATAACGCTTTCCCCTTAGTTCCGATTTTCCCTTTCCCTCAACCTGGCCTCCGTTTACTCCACTGTAAAATGGATATTTTTTTTCTTCTAAGATCTGGATACTGCAATTCCCTCTTCTTTCCTTCTTACCCCTCATTCCCTAGCTCCTGGAGCTTTCTCCTCGGCCCCTTTCTCCATTCATTGTTTCGCAACTCAACTGCAAAGAGCAAGGAGCTGCTACGCCAATAGCTATGCCAGTGGAGACCTACCTAGTAATGCCCATTTGAGTTTGCCCGTTAGCTCAGCGCTCGAGAAGGTACGCAGAGTTTCTCACAAACTATCCTCCCAGGACATCTTCCCATCCTTCTCTAGGGCTGAGCAGCTAGTATTTCTCCCCTTGCCCCCATTCACTTACTTCTCATGGCTGAGCCACCCTCGTTGGCAGCAGGTCACTTGTGGGTCCTGGGGGAAGGCTGAAGGGCACCTTGGCACTGGGAGGGCTGGGGGGCAGCAGGAGACAAAGTCTGTCAGCAGCACTGGCAGCCCACACCTCTCCTCACCTCACTTTGCCCAGGCAGCAATGGGGAGGGGGTTTAAACTAAACAGTGCACAGGTGGCTTTGGGACAGCCGCCCCCAGGGGTGGGGAAGGGGTGATAGGCACCCCTTGTGGCCAATCTGGGCCTGGGCAATGAAGGGGTGTGTGTGTGTGTGTGTTGGGGGAGGGTGTGAGGTAAGGCGGCCAATCACAACAGGCGTTGGAAAATTCCAAAACCACATGTGAGCAAGCCACAGGCAGCAAAAACTGTTTCCATCCGCTGGTTGGTTCAGGGGACTGGGGGAGCGGGAGCCAGACTCACATCCACCTGGGTGTTGGCCCCTCCTTGCCTACCCCCTACCCCCAGCCTCTCGTCTTCAAAAGGTCTCTATTACCCTTCGTTGCCAGATGCCATCCTAGGAATGAACACCCAGGGCCTGGGCCAGTTAGCATCACTTCAGAAATCCAGGCCATCCCAGCGGGACTCTTTTGGGGGTCAATCAGGTCTCTTCCTAGGGGTCCCTGAGTTCAGAAAGCAACTCAGATCCTTAGATCCTGAACAGTGGACCAAGTCCCATCCTTGGGGCTTGCCCAGCATGGTCTGGGGAGGTCGTATCACCTTGAATTGCTAACATCTCCTCTCTTGCCTTTCATTTTTTGACAAGAAACGATTCTGTCCGTGGGGCTGTGCTAGGAAAAGGGTTGTTCGGGGCACTGGACTTTTTGGGGTTTGCCTCAGCTGCCTCATCCTGCGGGAAGCACTCAATAACTCTCCAGTCGCTGGGCCTCTAATGGGCTTCCACAGCTAGATTCTCTGGGGCTAGAAAGACCTCAAGAGGAGATGGAATAGACTTGGAAATCGCCGCCCTCTGATGCCCAGGGAAAGGGGGTGCCGAAGACCAGCGGGTCAGAGTGGATGCCAAAGGAGGGTCCTAGCTGGGGTTGACGTGGGTAGATAAGGGAGGGGAAGGAAGACTAGGACTTTGATCTCTCTCCATTCCAGGTCTTCCAAAAATCCCCTACTTCCCCCCACCCACATACTGCCGGCCCTTGCCTTGCCCCTTCTTCCCCTCAACACACCTCACTCACGTCACTCCCTGACCCGTTTTCCTCCAAGGCGGGTGGGTCGTGCTCAGCATTTCCGTGAGGCCTTGTGGCTAGGGGAGGGCGAGGCCTTAAGAATTCTGCTGAGCAGAGCAAACCCCCCACCCAAGAGGATGCAACATCCCTAGCCCCCAGCTTCTCTCCCACTCATCCCTCCTCCTCCTCCTCTACCTTCTCAGTCCTGGGGTAACTGGAGACAGTAGTAGTGTCCTCTAGGGCGTTACGTACCAAGGGGGAAACTTCCCAGAAATTCTTGTAGCAAGTGAGATGGAAATGAGATATCAGGAAGGAGTAGGGTAGGAGACTCAGGGATGGAAAATCAAGGGAAGCTCACTTATCCTGGCTTTATTCCATTCCTATCCATGTATGAGCTCAAGACCTCCTAGGAGCTTTTAGGAGAGGACACCCAGGGATGGGGGTGCAGGTAGGCAATTTGGGGGAACACTGGGCTTAAAATAAGGAAGACTCATTTTCATGAGTTCAAATCTGGCCTCAGGTACTTATTAACTGTGTGACCCTGGGCAAGTCACTTAACCCTATTTGTCTCAGTTCCTTTCTCATCTGTCAAATGAAGTGAAGAAGGAAATGGCAAACCATTCCAGTATCTTTGTCAAGAAAATGCCAAGTTATTTATCTACAGATTTAATACTTGAAAAATAATTTGTGAATGTTCATCTCTGGAGAACAAACTAAAAAATGGAAGCACGAAGGCATAATCTCTCTCTCTCTCTCATATATATTATATATATA
>NW_025350497.1:0-2636 GCF_016433145.1 Gracilinanus agilis
CTGAGGACAAAACTGGGAAATGCCTAGGTCTCTTGGACAGAGGGGTCAGCAAATATAAGCATGCTTTTCTCAGGTTTTTTTTCTGTGATAGCATAAATTATATGTAACAAGGGAGGGGGAACAAGTGGTCATTTGCTTGATAGACTAAGATGCACAGTGTTGGAGAAAAGATTTTTGATGTAGTGTCAGGGACTTGCAGATGACTACCAGTGTGATCCTGAGTGAGTCATACTCCCTTAATTTTTTCAACTATAAAATGAGATAGTTGGGCTGGGTGATCTGCAGTCATCTTTCCTGCTTTTATGGCTAAATCTGAGTGCATGATAAGATCTTTCAAATCCAAGATAAAAAAAAAACCAATGATAATATAGTCTTTGCTGCCTCAGCAAGTGAGTTAGATACTATGATTTGATGGTCATGAAAAACTGAATAAGTTTACAACTGCAAAGTCAGGAAAATGATAAAAACTCCAAGTTAAGGTAGCCTTCTCTCATCTTTTACAATATTATTCTCTTTTTCTGAGGGAGGAAACATTTATTAAATGCCTACTGTGGTGAGGGTCTTTATAAATATCTCATTGGATCCTCATAACAACCCTGAGAGGTAAGTGCGATTACTGCCATTTTACAACTGAGGAAACTGAGGCAGATAGAAGTTAAGTGCCCAAGGTCACACAGCTAGTTAAGTGTCTGAAGCCAGATTTGAACTCAAATATTTCCAACTCCAGTTCCAGTCTTCTATTCATTGTTCTACTTACCTGCCTTGGCTTTGGGATTCAGAGGATTTGGATTTAAATCCCATCTATGATGCTTAAATATGTGACTTTGGGCAAGTCACTCAACTTTCCTGGTCTTAAGTTTCCTCAAATGATAAATAAATGATTGGACTAAGTGAACCTTTCTAAATCTATACTTATGCTCCTTAACTATTGACCCTGAGGAGGGCACCACCATCCCAGTCACCTAGGCATGTATATATCTTCCAAATCATCCTACACTCTTCCTATTTTCTTGCTCCACAATCAAAGCACAATATTTCTTCACTGTCCTTTCCCTACTCTTGGTTGACACAGTAGTCACCGTGCTTTCTCATCTCCCTTACTCTTGCCTGAACTATCCTAAGAGTTCCAACCTTTTTTCTCCAAGTCATGTGTCCTCCACCTAGTTGTAAAAGTAATCTTTCTGTGGCAGAGGTCTGATGGTGTTACATCCCTCCTCAAAAACCTGTGGTGGTTCCCTATTGTTCGAGGTTTAAAGAAACATAAGTTCTGTAGCCCATATTTAAGGCCTTTCAGGATCTCTCTCCAAAACACCTTTTCCCAATTTTCTTTTACATTATTGTCCATCACACACTCTATATTCTAGCCAAACTGCACAACAAGCTATTCTTGGGATTCAACATTCTTTCAGACCTTGTTTTAAGGTCCATGTTCACTCTATTCTCTTGGATCCAATCCTGACACTCCAGACTTTTCTACCGTTCAGGTACACTTTTCCCCTACCCATGAACTCAACCTCAAGCTTTCCAACTCCTTTGTAAATGTTGTTTCTTTTAATTAGGATGTAAGCCCTTTGAGGGTAGAGATTGTCTTTATATTCCCTGAATGTCACACAATGTCTGGCACACAGCAAATGCTTAATAGATGTTCTGTCTATGTATCTATCTCTGTATCAATCTATCTACTTATCTTTCTATGTATCTATGTAGCAATCTATATATCTATGTATCTATGTATTTATCTATGTATCAATTTATACATCTATGTATTTATCTACCTACCTCCTTTCTCTATTCACCATCTCTCTATATCTATGGAGTCTATTATCCACGCATCCATCCATCCATCTATCTATCCATCTATCATGTATCTATACCCACTGTGCCTTTCATCTATTTTTTATCCATCTGTCTAATCTATTCATTTATCTATCCCTCCATCTCCTTCAAAACTCAAAACAGGTACTACTTCCAGTGGAGACTTTCACTGATCTGCTCTCTCTCCTCAATTCCTTTGTATGATATCCCTTGATGTGCCCTTTATGTCTTTTAAGTAGAATGTAAACTACTTGAGGGCAAGGCTTGTCTTTTTATTTTCTTCTTTGTATCCTCTGCCTCTAAAAAAATGCTTTGTACATAATAAACATTTAATATTGGTTGACCTAGCTATAACTTGGGCTTATGGAAATAACTACATATCCAAGCACATGTAAATACACAGACACAGAGAGGGACCTGGACGCATGCAGAGAATTAGATATGAATCAAACATGTCTACACCAAGACATGCTTGTCCTAAACAACAGCAAAAAGCTACCAATGGCCTGTGGGAAAACAGAAGTGGGCTGTGGATACTGATTCATAGATGTTAGGAGTGGAAGGAGATTTAGGGAGCGAGCATTCTAATTTCATAGAGAAGAAATATGAGGTCCAGAGAGTAAAGGATGACTACTTGTTCAGAGATGTGATAGGAATTTGTGGCAGAGCTAGGACCAAAGCCAAAGACTTCTGACTTCAAGGCCAGCATCCTTTCCACTATTCCTTCCTTCCCTCCCTCCTTTCTTTCCTTCCTTTCTGTCTTTCTCTTCCTTCCTTCCTTCCTTCCTTCCTTCCTTCCTTCCTTCCTTCCTTCCTTCCTC
>NW_025350498.1:0-3249 GCF_016433145.1 Gracilinanus agilis
GAGAGAGAGAGAGAGAGAGAGAGAGAGAGAGAGTTCAAAATGACCACATTTCCAAACCATCCCCAATAACCGCCTCCTCCCCCCAGGCACCCCCTCCCCTTGTGCCCTTCCTGCTCAGGGCTCTCTTTCCACTCCTCAGCCCCTACCCCACCCTGCATTCCGAGCACACTCACCGGAGAAGCCCCCCTGGAGCACTAGGGCCAGTTGCAGAGCCCAGATGAAGAGCATGGTTTCCCAGTCCCCCGGATCGCTCCTGCTTCCCAGAGCAGAGGTGTGCCCCTGTCAGAGAGCCGCAGGAAACCCTCCCCTTTCAGCTGGGGAATCTCCACCTCCTCCTCCCTGGGCTGCTATGAAGAGGTCCAGCCAGAGCAGAGGGAGAGAACGCTCCACAGCGCAGCCAACATTCTGAGGCTGCTCCGTCCCCCCCCCCCCCCTTGCCTTGTTCCCAGGACAAACTCATGCAAGCACGAACACAGGAACACATACACACATTCACACACGCCCTTGGAGTTCCAGAGAGGCAGGCAGCCTGTCAGAGAGCCAAAGCTGCTAAAACTTGGAAGGCTTTTGTCCATTTGGACCCAGCGTGAGTGACACTGGGTGGCCTCATAGAAAATGGGGTACCCTGGCTAAGCCACTTGTGTGAGTGGGGGTTGGGGGGAAAACTAGTGGGTCCTCTCTCTATTTTCTTTTCTTTTCATTTCTTTTTTCTTTTAATCTTTACCTTCCATCTTAGAGTCAACACTATGTTTGATTCTAAAGCAGAAGAATGGTAAGGGCTAGGCAACTGGGGTTAAGTGACTTGACCAGGGTCAAACAGCTAGGAAGTGCTGAGGTCAAATTTGAACCCAGAACCTTCTGTGTCCAGATCTGTCCTCTCTACATTTTCTAAGACAGTGAGTATACATTTGTTCCCTTTCGTTTAAAGAGCAATTTATTTAACTTTCTCATCTGAAGGCACTGATGATCCTCAAAACTCTTTATTTCTATTAATTCAAAACAACACCTCTACTGACTCTGGTTCCTTTACATCCATCTTCAGTGGCCTGGCTTTAATGAGACAACTTAAATGGATGTGACTGAGCTTCTTTGCCATGTACTAACCACGACTTCTCCTTGATCCTAGGAAATCCTCTGGGACTTCGGAAGCATTGCATCAGGGGCTTCTTGCAGGAGAGGGGAATTCATCAAGTACTTTAACTGCAAAGGGACCTTAGAAATCGTCTAGTCCAACTGATTTTACAAAAAAAGGAAATGAACTCTGGCAATGGGAATCATTTGTAACTCATGGGAAGTTTGTTTTGCTTTCTTTGCTTTTTGAAGTTCCCATAAACCCTGGAATGACTGAGAGGGGATCAGCAGTGAGTTCAAAGAGTTTTGTGATGATCCCACAAGAGAAAGGGGCATATATAACATTAAGGCTCTCTGGTACTAGAATTGTGACTTGTCTTCATTGGCCACAAGCATTCCCTCTGTGTGTTCCCCACTATCGTTACCCTGAGTTCATCCCTACTCTTAGATGCTGTGTGTATTTTGGGAGAACGTACTCCAGGTTTACAGGAAGGGCAAATATTTTGTAGCTACTATTCTTATGATACTCCCTTAAAAAAATGCCTCAGCTAAGTTTATCTCCTATCTTATTGCTAAGAGGAAGCAGGTAGGTGGGGGCTCCTGATCTATAGCAGTAGAAGCCTGGACCCTTAGTCTACATTGTAGAACCTAAGAGAAACAGCCATCTTCTGGAGACATGACCCAGATTTGAGTACATTTGCAAGTACCATTACACTGAAAGTTCCTTCATTAGATGGCAAGCTTCTTAAGACCAAGGACTGTCTTTTGCCTCTTTTTGAATCCCCAGGACTTGGCACAGTGCCTGGCACATAGGGCCTTAATTATTTTGTATTGATTGCTTAAAGTGCAAACAGAGGAGAATAGTCTAGGCAGTGATTCCCAAAGTGGGAGCTACCCCCCCCTCAGGGGTGCTGCAGCAATCCAGGATGGTGGTGATGGCCACAGGTGCATTTATCTTTCCTATTAATTCCTATTAAAATTTTTTAAAAATTTAAATTCCAGGGGGCTAAGTAATATTTTTTCTGGAAAGGGGGCGGTAGGCCAAAAAAGTTTGGGAACCACTAGAGGCAGTATTTAAAAAACAAAAGAGGGAGCAGAGATTCACTTTATGTTGAACAATTCCTTTACTGGAAAGGTTGACTTTTTCTGGGTGAATTAGATGGGATGGTCCTTGGGGAAGGGAGGAGAGAGAAATACTCTTCTTCTCTCACCCCTCAAAACACAAAGGGATCATAGCCTGGACTGACTTGAACTTCCTCACAATTGGATTATTTCTAGAGTTTAGCAATTTAAAGCTCTCTGTGTCATGGTTAACTTTGAGCCCGACCAGTAGCAACTGCCCCTTCTGATCCAGTATGATGTTCATGAAAGATATTCCTCTTGCTTACTTGCTGACAGTTTGTGACTCATTACTTCCATTGCATGTCCTTGACTTTCTTCTATCTTTATACAATAGAACAGCTAGGTGTCACAGTGGGTAGAGTGCTGGGCTTGGAGTCAAGAAGTCCTGAGTTCAAATCTGACCTCAGACACTTACTTAACTATATCACCCTGGGCAAGTCATTTTACCCTGTTTGCTTCAGTTTCTTCATCTGTAAAATAAGCTGGAGAAGGAAATGGTATACAATTCAATGTATCTTTGCCAAGAAAACTCCAAGTGAGGTCTTAAAGAGTCAGGTACCAAACAACAAATTTTTCTAAAGCAACTTGCTGGGGACCAAATCTCTTCCTCTTTCTCTCTCATCTGTAATTTTTTGTTCCAGGAACATTAGTCCTTCCAGTTTCTCCATTCTCTACAGATCTCTTTCAAGTGTAGGGATTCCCCTGTGCAGAAAATTGAGGACAGAAAAGGAAAAAAAAACAATAATATCTATATTGGAATACATAAGAGAACTTGGCTTTTACTTCATTCATTCCATGTACTTTAAAACTGCAGGGATCCATATGTTGTGTGTTTAAATCAATATGTACAGACAGAAGAGAAATTAAAAGCAAGCTCTCCCAAGAGATAAGCTCCCTCTTCATCCCTTAGACCAGACCAGAGAAGGCAGCATTTGACACAAGTGGTAGAGGACAAGAGGTAGGGGTCACTGTGGAGAAGGAGGAGGAGAAAAGAAGAAGAAGAAGAAGAAGAAGAAGAAGAAGAAGAAGAAGAAGAAGAAGAAGAAGAAGAAGAAG
>NW_025350499.1:0-3453 GCF_016433145.1 Gracilinanus agilis
CTCTCTCTCTCTCTCTCTCTCCCACCCCCCTCTTACTATTCTTCCTTTTTTTGTAACAAGGGAAGATTCTATCAAAGTGGAGTGTCACAGGCATTGGGAAAATAGGGCAGGACAAAAGTAAAAACATGAATAAAATATTCTGAAAACCAAACCAAAACAGATAGCTTGAATCCCCATGTCTAAGGCAACAATTCCATCAGAGAAGTAGGCACTCCAGGATGAAGAGAGATGATGCAGAGGGGACCAAGGTCCTCAGGATGGATTCTGGAGGAAAGCCATCTGGCCCCTGAGTGGCCTTCTGGAGACTCTGGGAGGTTTTTATCAGAAAGGGAAATTGGCAGTTTAGGCCTCATCAAGACCTTGCTTAATGAGTCTCTTAACCAGCCTCTCAGAGTCTTACCCCAACGTACAAACTCTTCTAATTTATCCCAGACAACAAAGGATTAGGAATCAGATGTCTCAAGTTCAAGTCCCCCCTCTGATACTTAATTCTTGTGTGGCCTTCCCTTAGGGCTTCAGTTCCTTCCAGATGATCCCTAAATCCTAAAATTCTAAGAGCACTGCCAGGTTAGCCTCCCTAAAGCACTGCCTCCATCCTGTCTCTCCCTTGAATCCCAAACTCCAATCAATCATTCTTCCCAGTCTAAAACATGCTGGCCAAACTCCTCAAGCCTATATAATCTGGACCCAAGTTATCATTCCAATTGGAAAATTAACTGGAATTCAGAACATACTCGGCTCAAAATCCTACCTTTTTTGACACTAACTGTGACTATAGGCAAGTCGAAAAAACTCCTATGAACCTCAGTTTCCCTCTCTGTAAAATGTAAAAATATCTTATCTGTAATACTTACCTAGGCAGGATTTTTGTGAAGTTCCAATAAGATAATGTTTTGCCATTTCCTTGACCATTTACTTTAGCCAAGCCAGGCTACACTCACCAAACACTGAATCCCTTTGAGTCTTCCACACTGAGAGGGAAACCTTGTATGCGATCGATGCTTGATAAATGTTGAATTGAGCCCAGTAAAGGCTTGCCGGTTGACTGGTCTGGGTATTCAAGGGGCGGGAACAGAGGTCAGAGGATGGCGCCATCTTGGAAGATGGCGGCTCAAGGACTGGGGATGCTTGGCTGGCTTGGCTGCCTTTGGCCCTAGGCCATCCCTACCTGGCCTGGCCCAGTGCCCTCAACACCTCCTTTCTCAGAGACCCACGGAAAACCCAACCTTCCTGCAGTATTGCCATTGTCAGAAGCCTGCATTCTTTTTAATGCTTCTATAAATAATAATCCTGGCCCTGCCAGCCACAAAGACATCGAATGGCTTCATGGATTGAAGCACACTTGGCAAGGTCCCAGGCAAACAAAGCCACAAAAAAGGGAGAATTTTTTTTTCTCATTTTCTGCTTTTTTTTTTTCCCTATTTGGGGCCTTTGTTGCCTTTTTTCTCTGTTTCTGCCCCTCCCCTGGTCCAAATTGCCTTCTCTCAGGATATCCTGTGAAAGCCCTGGCCAGCTCAGGTGTCCCCCTGCCCCCTTCGGAGCAGAGCCGGGAAGGGCAAACATTCCAGAGAGGCTTGAAGAGAAAGGGGGGATGGTCTGTGCAGGGCCTGGGCTCACAGGCTTCTCCCCAGGGTGGAGGCCGAAGGAAGGCCCAAGAATGTGTCCTCGGGGGAATGGAGGGAGGAGCCTACAAGCCCTGGCTGCTCAGGAGGAGAGGATTCCCATTGAGCCAAGTCCTGTTTCTCTCTGGGGACCACAGACTTTGGGGGGCTTTCAGCCCTGGCCCCCGGCTATGTCTCTGGGCCTAGGATGGAAATGTTGTTATTGGACACAGTGAAGTTGCCACAGGAGGGTCTCTCTTCTGTCTGGTCAGTCCTTCAAGGCTCTTCTTCCCCTGACCACTCACGGAATCTCCAAGATATAGAGCGGAGGCTCCTGGCCTTGTATTTCAGCCCACGGTGATATCTCCTTTCTCCTCTGACTCTTGGAGGCTAGTCCCAGGGTGGAGGTTAGCACCAGATCCGAGCCAGGCTTATACCCCTGTTCTCATTGTCTCCATCTCTGGGATGGGGTTAGGGGCAGGAAGACCCGAGTTCAAATCTAGCCCCAGATACATCCTCGCCATGGAGCCCTGGGCAAGTCGCTTAACCTCTGGCTCCATTCCCTCAATTTGTGGGAATTGTACAAAATTTTTTTTTTGTATTTACAAAATTTTTGTATTTTGTATAAAGGGAATTTATTTAAAAAATTTTGTATAAAGGGAATTTACAAAAAAATTGTAAAGTGAGGATAATAAGAGCACCGATCTCCCAGGGTTGTTGAGAGAATCAAGTGAGACATTTAGAAAGCCCCTTCCGGAGAGCAGGTGCTCGAGAAACACTTGCTTCTGCTTCTGTCTGTTTGTTTGAAAGCATCTTAAAGGCCGGCCCCCTTACTGTACCCACTGGAGGCTTTCTGGAAGGACATGGCCAAGAAGGACACAGGACCCGAAGGCAGGAAGGAATTATGGCCTGTGCTATTTGAGTGAGCACCCAAGGGAACAAATAAACATTTATTAAGCGCCTACTATGTGCCAGCACGGTGCTGGGCCCTTGGGATACAAATGCCAAGAAGGACACTATCTTTGCCCTTAGGGAGCTTCCATTTTGCTGAGGGGAAAGAGCCTTCTAGGTACACAGAGAAGTCAATATAAAATATATTCCAAGCAATGTGGAGGGAAGGAGGAGAACCAGAGGGAATCAGGAAGGGCTTCATGGAAAAGGAGGTACTGGGATGCCCACCTACCCCGTCTTATTGCTCTCTGTGTGTCCTATCTCTGCTGGCAAGGCAGGAAGTGGGTTTTTGGAGTGTCTCAGTGCCTGGTCCTTTCCTCTCCTAGCCCGACTCCCCACAGTCCAGACCACACAAGGGTGTGTGTCTTCTAGGACGCATTTATATGGAAAAAGAAAACAAACACACTCAGAAATACTCCGTCTGAGGAAGGCCATTTGTGGTGCTTATAAGTGAGAACTGCCCAGGCCTAGACAGGGAAAAATGAGCGGGGTCTTTTGTTTTTAAATCACCTTTGTTTCTAAATATATCCTTCCCCACCCCAGCAAGGCATGCTTTTAAAACAAAGAACTGAAAAAAGAAAAAGCCATTCAGTAAACGGACCAACACACCAACCAGGTCTGACAGTACGTGCCGCGTTCCACACTCACAGCTTCTCACCTCTTCAGAGGCAGGAGACAGAGACAGAGAGAGGGAGAGAGAGTGAGAAAGAGAGCAAGAAAGCTGAGAGACTGAAACATGGAAGAGAGAAAAATGTGAGGCAGAGAGGGGGGATGGAGGAAGGGAGAGAGAGGAGAAAAAGAGAAAAAGACAGATCAGTGAGAGAGGACAGAGAGAGAGGGGAGAGAGAGAGAGAGAGAGAGAGAGAGAGAGAGAGAGAGAGAGAGAGAGAGAGAGGAGAGA
>NW_025350500.1:0-2921 GCF_016433145.1 Gracilinanus agilis
AGAGAGAGAGAGAGAGAGAGAGAGAGAGAAATGGCACCTTCTTTAGTTCAGTGAGGGGAGGGAGAGAGATACCTGGGAACTTTAATGAAATAATTTTTTTTAAGTCTTCCTGCCTACCTTGTTATGGCAAGTAGTACAAATAGTATTATTCTCATTCTGCAGATAAGGTAAATGAAGATAATAATCATAAAGTAATTTGCCCAAAGTCACAAAATAGATCTTATCAGAGTCAGAAGTCAGGTAGTTTGGACAGGTGTCCTCCAAACTATATGACCTACCAGAATGGGGGAATTAAGGATTCCAGGCTTGTGGTTTTAAAGGCCTGCTTTTGGCTCCTCCCTTTCTCCATACGTTTCAAAGATTCAGATTATTTGAATAATATATGTTCTAATGAGAAACAAATGTGAGGGAAAGTCATTATATATTTTAAAGTTATTTTAATATGATATTTATATCTGGTTTACCATTATATATTTCTTGTAGGACTTTTCATTTCAATAATCCAATTCAACATAATATTTATTTAGCATCCTCTAGATGTAAGATATTATGCTAGGTTTGAGGTATATAAAAACAAAATGAAAGATCATCCCTGCTCTCAAGGAGATTATATTCTATTGGAGAGATTTACACAGATAATGATAATAGCTAGCATTTATATAGCACTTTAGATTTATACTGTCCTTTACCCATATTCTTATTTGATACTTAAGCATCCCTGAGAGAGTTGCCATTATTATCCCCATTTTACAGATGAAGAAACTGAGACAGGGGTTGAATGACTCACCAAGGGTTACACAGCTTGTGCCTGAAGCAAGATACCTGATTAGGTTATGCTGACTTCAAGTCCAGCATTCTATACATTGTACCATGTAGCTGGCTCTAAGATAAGTAAGAGATCATTTGAGAAAGGAATGAAAGTCCTGATAATTAAGAAACTCAGGAAATGCTTCTAGGTGGAAAGGCAGGTTGGTGATACAATGGATAGAGGGCTAGGGCAGGAGTCTGTTCAAATCTAGCCTTAGATACCTACTAGCTGACTCTGGGCAAGTCAGTCTCAGTTTCCTTATCTGTAAAATGAGGACAATAATAGTCCTTACCTCCAGGATTGTTGTGAAGATCAAATGAAATAATATTTGTTAAGTGTTTGACACAGCACCTGGTACCTTGTAGGTGCATAATAAATGCTTGTTTCCATCTTCCTATAAAGAGCAGCACATAGTTGAGTCCTTTTAAAAGCAAAGGAAAATATTTTCACATTTATTTAAAAAATGTGGACTTGGCTATAACCAGGGAACTTGGATCCAGATCCCACCTCTGATGCTTATTCTCAATGTGACCTTAGACAAGTCACAACCTCCAGGGCCCAAACCTTCCTCATCTATAAAATGATAGTAATGAACCACTTGGGCACTGAGGTCCCTTTTAGACTTATCATCCTAGAATCTCATCTTCACAACAGTTCAAAGTAGTCAGTGGGGCACGACTGTTAACCCTTTCTACAGATAGGAAAACTAAGACCCATAGAGCTGAAGTGTAAGGCTCACATGTAGAGCCAGAGGACCAAAATGACTGGATAGTGTCTTCATAACCAACAGGGTCTATCTATTTACAAATACACAAGGCATATTTACATATACACATATAGGACCATCCTTAAATCAGAGGAAGTCAGGAAACTGGATGGATGTCTTCGGTTTTCCCATCCTTCTCCTTCTGAAGCTTTCCCCAGACTCCACCCTGTCCGGCATTTCACTGTACTCTCTTTCCTCCCCTCTTTCGAGATCCTGAGTCCCCTCTTGCTGCCTGTGTCCCACCATCCAGCACCCAGCACAATATTTGGCACACAGAAAGTGTTTAATAAATGCTTGTTAATTGATCATGGAGGAAAGTAAACTAATCAGCTTAGTCATTCTAAGGCATTTCCAGGAGTAGGCACACTT
The DNA here is from genome assembly GCF_016433145.1 of Gracilinanus agilis. NCBI lineage: Eukaryota > Metazoa > Chordata > Mammalia > Didelphimorphia > Didelphidae > Gracilinanus > Gracilinanus agilis. The sequence continues at coordinate 1,944 of NW_025350500.1, forward strand.
ATCAGATGTAGTAATGCTCAGTACAGAGGAATGCATCACCAAATGACTGATATTTGGGGTCAAAGGGGACCTTTTCAATAGTCCTAAAATCCTCTCTACGGAGACTGCGAAATGCCTTCTCTGCCAACTTGAAGACTAACCCTGTATATGAAAGCTCAGCTAGTGCCACAGGTGCAAGACCCATCATTCCTAATTCATGAATAATAACTGAGCGACCCCCTCCCCCCTTTTTTTAAACTAGTGTCTGCAATCTGGAGATTTTACATATCAGCCCAGAGCTTGTGCTTGCAGTTAAAGTCTTGCAAAACCTCTAGGCATTCTTATGGGAATAAAAAGATTCTTTAGATCAGATAACTTATCCTACCCATAAAATACTTCAGCTTCTGAATATATATCGGCCCTTCCCCTACCTAGAACTTAGCTATAAAATCTTAACTAATTCTAATTTTCAATAAAGGAAATGATTGTTCCCTCCTTTTTCCAGCTTGCATTTCCTTATCTAAGATGAATATTGGGTACATTAAACCAGTGGCTGAAAATCTCCATACTGTACTTTCGCTAATAATAATGCTTTGCTATCAAACACCTCATAAAACCAAGTTATTTCCCCTGGTTTTCTCCAGCCTTCTAAAGAAAACGACTTTTCATCCCTTTCAGATCCCTTCTGCTTGTGATTGCCTCTTACAAATAAAGCAGTAAATACGGTTAGTTATGCTGACATGCACACAGGAAATAGCGCCGGGGAGACAAGTGTAGTTTCCTTTTCTTTTTGATTACAGAACATCAAAAAATAAAAGCAGCTGAGGGCGTTTGGGTTTTCTTTGGGGTAATTTCGGGTAAAAGTTTTTTTGTTGTTGTTGTTTGAAAGCAATAGGAAAAAGTCTGGTTCCACCACTTCCTGGGAAAACATGCTTCTGAACACATTGATATTGCCCAGAGCACAGAAAACATAATTAAACTAAATGCTTAGAATGTGTC
>NW_025350501.1:0-11044 GCF_016433145.1 Gracilinanus agilis
CAAGTTAAGAATCTTTGGGAATTTGTGGAGTTGTGGGAGTGGAAAAAGACAAAGAAGTAGTGCTAATCATCAGACTTCAGTTCCTTATTTTCCACCAGGCGTAGCCAAAAAGTTATTTGTGGTCACTTTTAAGATTTGATCATAAATTAGCACATGCAGGCAAAAATAAATTTGAATTTGGAAATCCAAGAAAGTGCATTTCAGTTGACAAAGGACTCCTCACATACTGATGTGCAAAGAAGAAAAAAATAAAGAGGAAATTATCAAACACAGGAGGAGGCAAAGCATAATAAGCAAGATGGTGTGCTATATGGAATACCTGCTCTGGCTTTTGTTTAACAGATTTATGTAATGTTCAATTTAAGGCACTGCCAAATGAGGTATGTATTCAGGACTCAAAATGCTAACTGTGATACTTTAGCACATCTGTGGTTTTCATCAGTGCAGTTACTCCCTTTATCAGGGTAAATCATTTCTTAATTCCTGCTCTTACAGGCTCTTTTTGTCTGTCTATCAGTCTTTGTCCGCATTTCTCTCTCTCTTCCCATACCTCTCTCTCAGTGTGTCACATAAACTATATTACTGAATTTAAATTGCTTTCAAGTAAATAATCAATTACTTTTAAAAACTGGGTTTCCCACCCCATTTTGCTGCAATTAGCACTCAGTTGACTTAAAAGTACATAAGCAGAAGCAGAGGGGGCATCTATGAGGATGTTGATAAGGACAATAGGGGAGAGAGAATGGAATTTAGAGAATAATGTGGGGTTGAACTGGTTAACTATAGAATTAAGATCCAGAAGGGAGGAAAGAGAGGTCAGAGCAGGGATAAGGACATGCATTTATTCACTGCATTTCTTCAGACCTGCCAAGAACTTACAAATAACACAGAAAATAATTATTAATAATTACTTACATTTTGAAAGTCTTTGACAATTTACAAAGCACTTTCCTAACAATTACTATTGAGGTAGAGTATGAAAATGTTAATCATTATTTTACACATGTAGAAACTGAGAATCTAAGAAATTTCTTGATTAGCTCAGGTTCCCACAGCCAGTAAGCAGAGGTGAGACTTGGACCAAGGTCTTCCACTTTGTCTAGTATTATGTACTCTAAAATAATGCAGATTAAGTTTAAAAATATGCTGCATGTCTTTCAGAGAACTGGTTGTTCAATATTTACTGGTATACCCCAGTCTAAAATCTACTTCATCTTACGCTTTTATAAGCATATTTGGGATTGGAGTAATGTATTTTCTACTTGAATGGGGCATTTAAAATTCTAGATATATTTTGTTTTTGTAAAATCTATATTTTCTAGTGTATCCTTCTTCACTCTAAAGCAGTGATGGCAAACCTATGATACTCATGTCAGCACTGACACATATAGCCATTTTCCATGACATGTGTCGCATACAGAGAAGTACGAGGCCGCATGCTGAGGATGAAACGTTTGTGTAGTGTAGCATAGACACTCTGTGCACTGTAGATGACAATTCTACCTATATTAATTCATGTATTTTGATTTATTAAATACAGTTATATATTACAAGTATACATTTTTGTTATTTAAACTATAAATATTGCAAAATTATGTGTTTTTTTTCTCAAAGTGACACACCACTCTATTTTTGGGTGAATTTTGATACACCAAGCTAAAATGGTTGCCCATCACTGCTCTAGAGAGTACAACAAAGAATTAGAAAAAATTAGGGAAAAACGTATAGCAGAGGGTTAGTTTTCAATAGGTCGTTATTGAAACAATCCATCTAGTTATCTTTCACTCACAGTTTCCTATGTCTATAAAGAAGAAGAATCCTGGTGTGGGAAGCCAATAAGAGAATAGATAAAAATCTGAGACCCCTCTTTTGACACCTCTTATGATCCATACCTTTTCTTATTGGAAAAACATAGACTTATTGAAAAGCTTTGAGTCCTTAGCAGACCAGCAGCTACTGAGTTAACGATTTCTCTCCTTGATAATTAAGAAGCCTGAACCCTAACAAACATTACTTAGATAAGACTGCATTACTTAGATAAGACTGGAGCCTGACAATTTAGTCCGGACTTTATTTGACCACGTGAAAAACCTGTAATTCAGGAAGACAGGACTCAATTAGTGAACATCTCAATAAAATATATTTCTGCTCCCAGAATTATCCCCTACTAATTGGTGGTTGGAATTTGGCCCTTGTCCTTGTGCCTATATCTTTACTTTTTAGACTTTAATGGGTTGTGTATAACTTGTAACCCCTTCACAGCTGTGACTCTTTCTTTGTGTTCTTTGTTTGAAATCAGTATATAATAAACTCCAAAGCCCACAGAGTTTAGGGCAACATGGGCTAACGACTAGTCTGGTTGTTCTCATTTTCTTTTTCCTGTCTTAACAATCTGATGCCACAAAATGCCACTCAGGACCCCTACCATATAGGGAGTTGGCTCTCTATAGCCTGGGGGAAGCAATCTTTTCATAATACATATTCAAGATCAAATAAATAGGAATTTTTACAGATTACATATAATAACAAATTTCCACACAAGTTTTCCCAAGTTATATGATCTGACTTATCTCCCTCCTTTCCTTCCCTTCCCCCTTCTGGTCCTGTTAGGAAATTCAATCTGGGTTACACATGTATTAGCATGCAAGATATTAAACAGGAATTAAAAAAATATTTCCCCCTAAATTTTGCAACTGTTTCTTTCCCAATAAAATTGAAAGTAAAAGAACTACTGAACTAATAAATAAGAATAAGAGTTGATTCTTTGAAAAAAATAGATAAAGTATTGGGTAATCTAATTTAAAAAAAGGAAGAAGAGAACCAAATTAACAGTTTCAAAGATGAGAAGGGTGATTTCACTTCTAGTGAAGAGGAAATTAAGGCAATTATTAGGAACTATTTTGCCTAACTATATGACAATAAATATGGCAATCTAGATGAATTGGGTGAATATTTACAAAAATATAAATTGCTTTGATTAAAAGAAAAGGAAATAGAATGTTTAAATAATGCCATTTCAGAATGTTCTTTAGATGTTTGATAGAGTTCATCTAAAGAACAACTAATCCCAATATTATATAAACTCTCAATCCACTGAGCTACTCAGCTGCCTCCCCAAGTTCTTTTTTTTGACACAAATATGATATTGATTCCAAAGCCAGGCAGACCAAAAACTGAGCAAGAAAACTAGAGACTAATCTCCTTAATGAACATAGATGCAAAAATCTTAAATAAAATACTAGCAAAAAGACTACAGCAAGTTATTATAAGTATTATTCACTATGACCAGGTGAGATTAATATCTGGAAAACAATCTGTATAATTGAACATGTTAATAATAAACTAATAGAAATAACATAATTATCTCAATAGATGCAGAAAAGCCTTTGACAAAATACAATACCCATTCCTATTGGCAACACTAGAAGTTATATGAATAGAAGACCCTTTCCTTAAAATAATAAATAGTATTTCTTTAGAACCATCAGCAAGTATCATCTGCAATGGGAATAAGTTACAAGTCTTCCCAATAAGATCAGGAATGAAGCAAGAATGCTCATTATCACCACTATTATTTAATATAGTACTCCAAATGCTAGTTGCAGCAATTAGAGATGAAAAAATTAAAGAAATTAAAGTAGGCAATGAGTAAACTAAACTATCATTCTCTGCAGATAATATGATGGTATACTTAAAAAATCCTGGAAAATAAAGTAAATATTAAAAAACTAAAAAAAAAAAAAACCCATACAAATCATCAGCATTTCTATTTATTTCCAACAAAACTTAGCAGCAAGAGTTAGAAAGAGAAACTCCAATTAAAAACACTCTAGACCAATGATGGGCAAACTTTTTAAAGAGGGGGCCAAAGGAAAGGAAATGCTCATCTGTCAGTCTATTTCTAAGGCAATTCTTTCAAAGTTTCATTGTATTATGTCTTACTCATTGTATTCGTAAGATTAGGAATAATGTCCAGCAGCCAAATAGAACATTTCAGGGGGCCGCATCTGGCCCGCAGGCCATCATTTGACCATCACTGCTCTAGACAATATAAAATACATTAGAATCTATCTGCCCAAAGAAACACACTTTCCACACAAATAAAACTAGATCTAAAGAATTGGAAAAAAATATTAATTGTTAATTGTTAGGATGAACCAATATAATAAAAATGAAAATTCTTCTTACATTAATTTACTTGTTCAGTGCCATATCTATTGAACTACAAAAAAATTATTTTAGAGAATTAGAAAAAATAACAAAATTCATGTGGAAGAACAAAAAATCAAGAAAATCAAGTGAATTAATGAAAAAAAATGTGAAGGATGGTGGCCTAGTAGTGTCCGATCTTAAACTGTACTACAAAGCAGTCATTATTAAAACAATCTAGTACCAGCCAAGAGATAGAAGGGTAGATCAAGGGAGAAGTCTAGGTATAAATAACTTCAGCAATCTTGTGTTCGGTAAACCCAAAGATACCAACTTTTTGGATAAGAACCCACTATTTGGCAAAAACTGCTGGAAAATTGGAAAACAGTATGGGAAAAATTAGGTTTAGATTAATATCTCACACTCTATATACCAAGATAAGTTCAAAATGGGTATATGATTTAAACATAAAAAGTGATAATATAAGTAAATAAGGTAAATATAGAATAGTGTACTTGTCAGATCTAAGGGAAGGGAAATAATTTAAGACCAAGCAAGAAATAAAGAATATTACAAGTTGTAAATGAATAACTTTGATTTATATTAAATTAAAAGGTTTTGCACAAACAAAACCAATGCAACCAAAATTAGAAAGGAAGCAACAAATTAGGGGAAAATTTATAACAAAATTCTATGACAAAGGTCTAATTTCTCAAATATACAAAGAACTAAGTCAAATTTTTGAGAAATAAAATAATTCTCCAATTGACAAAATGGTCAAGGGATATGAATAGGCAGTTTTCAGATGAAGTAATCAAAACTAGCAATAATCATATAATAATATCCTAAATTCCTCCTGATTAGAGAAATGCAAACTGAAACAACTGAGAGATAACACCTCACATCTAGTAGAGGGGTCAATATTACATTAAATGAAAATAACAAGTGTTGAGGAGGGGTGGCAAAATTGGGACACTAATGTATTGCTGGTGGAGTTGTGAATTGATTTGACCATTCTGAAAGGCAATTAGGAATTATGCCCAAACAGCTTTAAAAGGATGTATATCCCTTGATCCAGCAATACCACTACTAGGTACATATCCCAAAGAGATAAAAAAAAATGGGAAAGGTTCTGTTTCTACAAAAATAATTATACCTGTGCTTTTTTTGTGGTGACAAAAAATTGGAAAATAAAGAAGTGTCCCTCAGTTGGGGAATGGCTGAACAAATTGTGGTATACGATAATGATGGAATACTATTGTGCTATAAGGAATGATGTACTACTTGATTTCTATTAGAACTGGAAAGAACTACATGAACTGATGAGGAATGAAATAAGCAGAAGCAAGAGAACATAATACATAGTAACTGAAAAATTGTGGGATGATCAAATGTAATTGATTCTGCTACTAAGAACAATGTAATGATACAGGACAATTCTGAGGGACTTATGAGAAAGACTTCTGTCCACATTAGGAAAAAGAATTGTGGGAGTAGAAATCAAGAAGAAAACATATGATTTATCACTTATTTATATTGTGTGAAAAAAATAGCTCCATCTATCTTCCCAGCATCCACCACAGCCTGGCATTCCCTGACTATAGCCTAAATAGCTGTTGTCAATATAGGCTAGGCACTTGGCATCATCCTAAACAGCACCCTGATGTTAGTCATCAGCATACAATGCCAGCACGGAGTGTGGAGCTAGTAGGGTATATTAATGGTGAACTGAGTAGCCAGTGTGGTCTTCTCTTCCATGTTTGATGTTGGCTGGACATCCCTGTGAGTGTGGCTTGGGGGTCTAAATAGAAGTCATAGAATAACAAGCTAAATCAAGTAGCAAGGTAGACTATCTCATACTCTCTTTTTTTTTTTCCATTCCTCCCCCTACTCTTTTGATTTAATAAAATAATTTATTTTATGACCAGTCTCATAGTTTTCCCTGTTCCCTGGGTATATGATTTGGGATTTTGGTTTTAAAACATTACTCTATTACAGAAATAAGTGATATGAAAATAGGATTTGAGTAATTTGAGTAATAATATATTTAATATTTAACATGTTTAATATTTAATAACCCAGTGAAACTGTTTCTCATCTTTGGGATGGGGGAGAGAAGAGGGAAGGGAGACAACAAGAATCATGTAATCATGGAAAAAAATAAAAAAATAAATATAATTTTCTCCCCCAAACATTTGCAGTTAAATAGTATTTCTTTCCCAATCCCCTGGATGAGTGGTCATGCCACTAGTGTCCTTGAGCCGTAAGAAAGCAGAACATTCATAATGATTCTCCAATCTCCTCACCCAGATCTTGGAAATATAGTTTCTCATTTTGCAACTCATCTCCTATATATTTTGTAGCCCTTTAACCTCACTGGATACAGGCTGTTAGGCTAATAGCTGCTGTAAGCTTGGGTCTGGGAGTAAGCGCATGATAGCTTCTGATCCCATCCTATTTTCAGCTTCTGTTCTTCATCCATGTGACTCATTGAAATCTGACAATCAATAAATATTTATTAAGTGCCTACTTAGGTAGTGTCCATTTTGATATTCTCTGAGGTACAAGTTAAAATATATACTCTAATTTAAAAAATATTTATTAAGTACTTATCATGTAAAAAGATGTTGAGGTCACATAAGCAAACATAGCATCATAGATTTAGAACTACAAGGGACCCAAGAGGCCAAGTCAAGTGACTTGTCCAGGTTCACATAACTAGTTAGTGACTAAGGCATGATTTAAAGTCCAATGCCATACTCTCTCCTGTGAAGCAGTCATTGCCCTCAAGGATCTTAATATTTACTAAGGGAAGCAACATAAAGAAGAATCAAGTATAGAACAAAACACAGAAGGATTAATTTCTAAGTGAGAGAATCATTAACAATTAGAGGAACCAGGAAAGACCTAATGTAGGATATAGACAGTAGCAAAAAATGAATTAGACATGTTTAGATGGAATACAAAATATATGAAGAGGAATAACATGAAGCAAATCAGAAAGCTGATCAAAGCAACATTTTGAAGCATTTTGTCACATATAAGCATAGTCAAGCAAAACAAATACAAATTGTTTATGTCTGAAATTGTTCATTTATTTTACACACATAATCCATCACCTCTTTTAAGAGTTAGGAAGTATGAACTATCATCAATATTCTGGACTTGTGGCTGGTAATCACATTGATCAGGGTCCTTTTGTTTTTTCAAATATTTTTTGGCCATGTTGTAGTCATGTAAATTGTTCTCCTGGTACTCCTCATTTTCTTCACTCTACATCATTTTATAAATGTCTTCATAAGTTTTCTGAATCTGTATACATTTTTATTTTACAGTATGGTAATATCCCATTACATCAATATACCATAATTCTTCATACTATTCTCCAGTTTGTGGACTCCTCTTTTGTTTCCAGTTCTCTGTTACAACAAAAAAAGTGCTGATTATTAATATTATTTGCAAATGTATGTTCTTTCCCTCTTTCTCTGGTGTCTTTGGGTGTATAGTTTCCAATTACTTTCCATAATAGTTACATTAACTCATAGATTCCCCATTTTATATTGAATCTCTGGGAGCTTGAAGTTCACCTTTGACAAATAAGTCAGTTGGATAGAATGTTCCCAGGGAGGCATGCGAGAGGCTGGAGGGGGCAGTTGAGAAGCCTGAGGAGAGATTCTGGGTCTTGGACCTGTGCTGAGGCTGGAGATCAGTGGATCCTGTTCTTGGAGTAAAAGGGTGCAAACATCTCTCTGCAAACTCTTCCTGTGCTTGATATACTGTTTTCAACCTGTACTTGACCACCACCTTGGTGTCTACTGCCCTTAAATATTAGGAGTTTCATCATCTAGATATCTAGGTTTCCCAGGGCCCGGGAGGGATCTGGGAAGTGAGCAGGAGATGAAGAAGAGGGTGGAAAGGGTGGACATAACTCAATTGTTAAGGCTGAAGAGCTACAGAAGAAGAAGCTGAAGATTTCCCAGCAGTTTACCTACTCTGGTTTAGTCCTGGCCAGGCTGAACCAGAGGGAAGCTACATTGATTCTTCATTTGCCAGCAGTTGAGAGTTTCATTAGTAACAATTAAAGTAGGGTCTCCTATACCACAGTCCTTTATTCTTATCCTTCCTGTTTAATATATAAAGTTTAAAGTACCTTCCTAAATCAGTTTCAAAGCTTGTTTTGGGAAGGGAGACAACGCAGTCAGAATATCGTCGTTATCCTAGCTGAAGAGCCCAAATCAATATATCAATTAACCCCAGTTGGGTCCTAAAGGATAAACCTCTTTTGACCTGAGGATCCTGCCTGGGCAACTGTTATAAAGGAGAAGTGTCATCTTATTCCTCTCTGTACATCATTTCTACCACCTCAAATAGATACAAGAGACCTCCCATAATTATAACACCCATCCCTATGTCAATTAGTGTCTCTGTCCTCCCATATCTCCTCCTTTTCATATTTGCCAATATGATGAAGGCAGATGAAACAGGTGCTATGGAGCAAATAGAGCTTGGTTAGATATTGGAGAAGCCAAAGATTATACATTGCACCCTGAGCCACTGCCAGTCATATTGACTTTTGTCCTGCCACTGGACTTCAAAGAAGAGTGAGTGAGGCAGGTGGCATTGTGCAATTCTAACTAACTTAAATCCAACTCACTTGCAAGTTAGGACACCACTTTTTTTAAAATTTCATTGGTCCTTATCAAAATTAAGGAAGAATACTATGAACCAAATGTCATTTTTTCTTCATATTTGCTATTAACCTTGGATATCAGGTTAAAACTCAGAATTGTTTTATTTTTAATTTCTCTAATTAATAGTCATTTGTAGCATCCCTTCACTTTTGTTTTCATTTCTTTTGCTTATTCACATTTGTTTTGACCTATTGGTACTCTCATAGGAGCTTATCATTTAGATAACACTTTAAGGTTTGCAAAGGGGGTTATAAACATCTCATTTTATCCTTATAAACATTGGAGATTACAGTTATCCTCATTTTATAGTAGAAGAAACTGAGGCAGATAGAGGATAAGGGACTTTCCCAGGGCTATGTAGCTATTAAATATCTGATGCTAGGTTTGAATGAAGTTCTTTCTGAATCCTTGTCTGGTCTATCTGCTATGCCACCAGCATATGTAATTGTTTGAATTTCTTTCTTCAGTGTCTGACATTAAATCTTTAATAGAGAAACTTGATGGAAAGGGTTTTTTCCCCCTACTTAATTGTTTTCCTTAAGATATTTGGTACATTGATTTTGTTTGGGCAAAAGCATTTCAATTAGTGGAATTAAAATTTCCCACTTTATCCTTTGTGATTCTCACTAACCTTTCTTTGATCAGGAATTCCCCTGTATTCTAGTTGTCTAAGATAAGGACTTTGCATTTCTAAATTGTGAGTAAGTTGTTTATCTTCTCAGTTGAGATTTCCATTATCAGTGACTGTGTTGCTTAGGGATGGTTGCTGAAGGACTCCACTAAATTTCATTTGCTTCATGAATAGACTTTAATACTTCCTTGTAAGCACTTAGAAAAAGCTATAGTTAATTTTATTTTAAAAAATCATTGTGCCATTGTTCCTATTCATGAAAACACAAATGTGTAAAGCAGACAAATTAAAGCATAATAATTTGCATTATAAGGGAGACCTTGCATTAGAGGGAAAAGGGCTTTCCTTTTAAAATGGAATTCCACTTAGTGCAGTTAAAAAGATTAAGTTATATCTCACTTTTGGAAGAAGCAAGTCTTTTCTGTGAAGTAAGATACTTAAATAAATAAAAAATAAAAGGAAACTTGTAATATTGGAGTAAAAGATTATTTTGGGGGCAGGGAAGAAGGCTGAGACTGATTGAGAAATACAGCAGAACTACAATATGAATAGTCTGTGGGAGGCCAATGAGAGAAACAGTCTCAAATAGATAAAAATCTGAGACTCCTCTTTTGACCCCTTTTATGATCCACACCTTTTCTTATTGGAAAAACATTATAGACTTATTGAAAGGCTTCAAGTTCCTAGCAAACCAGAAAGAACAGAGTTAACAATTTCTTTCCTTGATAATTAAGAAGTCTGAACTCTAAAAAATATATTACTTAGACAATCAAGGCCTCAAACAGACAAAGCTAGACAAGACTTTATCTGACTAGGTGCAATCCTGTAAATCAATAGTACAGGACTCAATTTGTTTAGGATATCTATGAAATATATTTCTGCTCTCAGAATTAACCTCCTACTAATTGGTGGTTGGAATTTGGCCCTTGAACCTGGACTTATCTCTCTACTTTTTAGACTCTAATGGGCTTTTGTATAATTTGTAACCCCTTCACAGCTGTGATTCTTTCTCTGTGCTCTTTGTGTGAAACCAGTATATATTAAACTCAAGACTCCATAGCAAGTTGGAGCAGTTATGAGCTAAGCATTTAGTCTGACTGTTCTCATTCCATCTTACGCCACTAAACATCACTAAGAACCCCCAGAATTATAGAGCTGGCTCTCTATAATAGTCATTTTTTTCTAGACTCAGCATTAATATCACTTCCATTAGAAGAACTTTCCTGATCCTTCCTAGGAAGAAATTATCTATTCTTCTGACGTTTTGGATCAATTATTATTTCTTTTATTTCTATTTTGCATATGTTATTATTTAACCTTATACTTATGTTTTTATGACATCCTACTTATCTCTTCATGATTTCTAATGAAAATATGAGATAACCTATCTCTTGTCAACAGAGCTCAAGATTACCCTACTACACAGAGTCAAGTTCTGGAATTCTGAGAACAATGACTCTGAGAAAATACAGAGCCAAAGGATTTTTTCTAAAAGGTAATAGAACTTGGAGAATAAAGGATAGAGAAAGATGATTGATTAGCTTTTTATTTTGTTTTTTGTTTTTTTTAATTA
>NW_025350502.1:0-7743 GCF_016433145.1 Gracilinanus agilis
AGCCTGAATCTAGGGTTAGATTTTGCAAACTCCAAAGAATGATCCAAGACCCAGACCAGGGGTGGACTGACCCCGGAACTAAGATTCCACGTCTTCCGTGAGGGAAAGATGTTTCTATCAACTATATTGCACTGGGAAGTAAATTGGTGGAGGCTTAAGTTTGAGCACACTCTGCCCAGAAACAGAGGTGAAATGGGGGTAGGGGTGGGGAATGTATTGTAAGGTGTTGGGATGAAATGCTTATACTGTTATTCTCATTATATCTTCTCAGTAAATATCCTTTCACAAAATCTAATTGATTCAGTGATATGGGGTACTAAAATTAGGGAGAACACATTAGAATGAGAGATTGAGTCAATTATATTAGAGAGAAACGCTTCCAACTCTTCAGGTTTGAATTTTTAGAACCTGGGGAGAGGAGCTACATTTTTTTTAAACCCATAACTTCTGTGTATTGGCTCCTAGATGGAAGAGTGGTAAGGGTGGGCAATGGGGGTCAAGTGACTTGCCCAGGGTCACACAGCTGGGAAGTGTCTGAGAATGGATTTGAACCCAGGACCTCCCGTCTCTAGACCTGACTCTCAATCCACTGAGCTACCTGGCTGCCCCGAGGAGCTACATTCTTGCTTAGAATCAATTCATAATTGAGAGTGAGAATTGAAATAAGGAACCCCAGAGCTTTATAAGGGGGACTACATAAATAACTTTAAAAATGTACGTATGCTCCTTGAGGACAGGAGCAATTTCTTCTGCTCTTTGCCTTTAGCAAGGTGTCTTACTCATTGATTATATTTGCTGAACGAATTTTGAAAGAAAATATTTCTCTGCGTTTGTGTCTCATGCAGGACTGTATGAAAGCTATGAGAATCATTGAAACCAAAAGGCGTTGAACAGACCAGAAGCTACTTCCTTTGGGAAGAAGGGTGGGGGTGTCTCCTTGGTTCATCAATTCCTAAAACAGCTCTGTGATAAATCTGCCATTTGGAGCTTCCATCACTGACCTGAGACTTCGGGTTTGATTCTCTGCCTGCCAAGGCAAATAATTGGATGCTGCCGGCCACCTTCTGAAACATCTCAATGGTACAGAGACAGCTACTTTTTAAAATGAGACTGAGCAGTCAGTTAACCTTCTTACCCTGGTAAAAGAAAATATATTCTTTTTTTTTTCTGGAAAAGCTGGAATTTGGAAATCACTGGGGATTAGAACTCCTAATTCAGGATAGAGAAATAGACAGAGGCATCTGTAATAGTCACAAGGCCTTCGTTTCCAAAAAAGACTCCCTCTCATGCCTTAAATTTATATTATATTTTGGAGTAGTTTGTTTTTCTTTAAATGAACTGGCATTTATTTATATCTATTATTTGTAAATAGGGCAGCCAGATGACACAGTTTACAGAGTGGCAGGCTTAAGGTCAGGAAGATTCATCTTTCTGAATTCCAACTCAGTCTTAGACACACCTAACTATATGACCCTGGGCAAGTTGCTTGACCCTCTTTGCTTTAATTTCCTCACCTGTAAAACAAGTTGGAGAAAGACATGGCAAACCACTCTGGTATCTTTGCCCAGAAAACCCCAAATAGGGTCATGAAGGCATGACTGAAATGGTTGGACCATCACACGATTCTGTGTAAACCTATCTGTGTAGAAGATTATTTCCCCTTCTAGAATATATGCTCCTTGAGGCTGCTTTCCAGAGTCCCTAGCTCATAGTAATAAGTATTTGATAACTACCAACTGAATGGCTAATTTATATGTTGATTTTATACATTTAATTGGTTTCTTTTGCTTTCTATTATTTACGTTTCTCAACACATTCTTAGCCTCTTCTCTCCCAGAGAACCCCCCTGTACAACAAAAACTTAAAAAGAAAAAGGGGGGGTGGAAATGAACACAAACTAAGCAATGTGTCACCCAAATCCAGCATTATGTCATGTATTTACTATTTAAAATAAATGTTTTATTGATGTGCTTTTTAAAACGTTGCTGCTTCTTTTCAATGATTCCTACCCTTCCACAGTAACAAAAAAGTTAGAGTTTATAGCAAAACAAGTGAACAGATCTGAAAATGTTTGCCTCATATCACATATCCGGTTTACTACCTCTCAATTCAGAGATGGGAGGCATGCATCGCCATCAATGCTTAGATGCTATGATTAGTCTTTCTATTTATCTGAGTAATTATGTCCATCAGTATAGTTTTCCTTTACATTATCATAGTCATCAAATAAGCTGGCTTCCTGTTTGCTCTGGATCCATCTATTCATTCCCAGGTTGTTCTGAATTCTTTGTATTTTTCACTTGTCATGGTACAATGAATTTCCATTGCAAGCATATACCACAACTTCTTCAGCCATTCCCCAATCAATAGACATGTTCCACATTTTTAAAAGGGCTTCAGATGCTCCTAGTATATACACTGTTATTGTCAGGACCCCCGACAGCAGATGAAAGAAAGCACAGGGGAATTTAGACCTTGAAAAGGTCAGGTGCCAAATTGGTGATAGATTCCTCTCTACTGGGGGTCTGGAGAACTCTGGATTCACCCAGAAATTTTATACCTCCCTTTTGCTTGAATTAAATTCTTATTCTTCATTTTTGAATGTATAAAATTGGAAAAACAGAATGGATGTTTGTAGAATACACAATAAACACATAATGAAGAGAAGCCAATGCATGAGCTCCTCCTCCACCGTGACTATTTTACTGGGATATAGAGACAAATTGATCAACAGATGCTGAAAGCAAAAGGCATTTATTTGGTATGTACAAAAATGGAAAATCCATGAGTTGAAGGGTATTCCTTTGTAAGGTCCTAGGGGTCAAGGAAAGAGAAGACAAGATACAAGGATCATCATCATCAGAAAGACAAGTATACGGTGAATCTCTAGATATAATCTCTAGGTTACATTGGTAAATCTGGCCAATGGAAAGCATGCTAGACTTTGATGATGTGATCATCAGGTCATGGAAGAAGGAAGAAGTGGGACCAATGATCTTTTTAAGATGGGGTCCAAGAAGTTTTAAAAATACACTTTGATAATGGCATTTCAAAATAATTGATTTCCTTTGTAATTCTGTGTATTTTATTTCATGCTTTTATAAAAATGTTCTGTATCCATTGACTTCACCAGACTTCCAAATGGATCCACAACATACAAAAAGGTTAAGAACTCTTAGCCTAGAGCTGGTAGCTAAACCCAGAAGTTTGGCTATGCCAGATTCATTTTATAACTCCTAATTAGGAAGATGCTTCTTTGAGTGCCAACCTGTAAAATGGAGATGTGTCTGATGTAGATGGGGGCCAGGTGATTTACAGAGATGCCTGAGGGATTCTCTAGCAGGCTCTTCTGATTGATTTTCTACTTCTGAAGTTGTATTCATGGAGGCACTAATGATGAAGTTTGCATAGCAAATGGAAGACTCCAGACATGGGGCAGGGGACTGGAGTAAAGGAGCAGGCGGTTGTTCCAAGACAGGAGAGGGGAGAATGTTTAGAACAGAGGCAGTCTGTCACAGAAATGCCTCATCCACTTCTTTCTTCCAAAGAGAAGTTTGCCAGACTTCCACACCCAACCACAAATCACCTTGATAGGATATGAAATTAGTACTAATTTCTTTCCTTTCCCCAATCAATGGCTTCTGAAAATCCTTTGTCCTCATTGATATCTCAATGAGTAAAATAAAGGGGTTAAACTAGATGAGCTCTGAGTTCCAACTCTAAATATGGGAAGAGACGAGATCAAGGGGGTATATAAAGGGGCTGGTTTTCAAAAGGAGACAGGCTACTGCTTCATTAGAAAGAGGAACAGTTAGCTAGATTGCTTAGTATGTAGACTGCTAGACTTGGAGCCAGGAAGACTTGAGTTCAAATCCAGACTCAGACGCTATCTAAATGTATGATGTAAGTCACTTAATCTTTGTTTGCCGCAGTTTCCTCATTTGTAGAGTGGGGATGGTAATAGCATCTACTTCCTAGGGTTGTTGTAAAGTTCAAATGAGATAGCACATATAAAGTGCTTTGCCAACCTTAAATTACTTTGCCAATTCTAGCTATTATTATTATTAGAAATATTTATAGTAGCATTGAGGAGTGAAGGAGGAGAGAGCGATGGATGATGGGAGTCCAAATGAGCATAGTAGAAGAGGGAGCTCATTGTAAAGTGTCTCATTTTAAAAGAAAAATATTTTTGGTGAACTATGAAGCTGAGAGGTTATGCAGAGGGGTTGCATAGGAGATCTGAGGAGGGAAAAGAAAGTTTGGAACCTGGCGATAAGAGAGAAAAAGAAGCAGTTATGGAGGAATGGATGTACTGTCTTGCTGAAATGCAGGCCCATTGAGCTTAGAGACTATATATTTCTAGGGGATCCAAACAGCACAGTTTAGAGCTTTTTCTCTAGCTGTATTCAGAAGTATGCAAACAGAAGCAAAGGAAGCAGATGGTGGGAGTAATCCAGGGTTGCAGCTTGGGAAGGCAGGAACAGCCATAAGGGAGAAAGAGAATCAGGAGTAACAGATAGTGTATATAGATCACGTATGATCATTTCTCTTTTCCCCCCTCTCCCTTTCTCTTCCTATCTGACTATAAATCTGCCTAGCTAGCTATATAAAAATAATACATAGTATCTACATATATAATATATAGATACTATATGTATGTATTAGATGTAACATAGCATGTGTGATATATGATATATAGATTGTATCTATCGTATATACAATAGTTGTAAGCTCAAACATTAGTATACAATATCCCCAAGTATTATATTTATTAAGATTTATTAATAATAACTGGAAGTAAAAAAATAAAAAAGCTAGAGTAAATAAGGAACTAACCCAGCCAGTCGTGAGAGAAGAAAACGAAAGGGGGGGTGTTATAGCAAACTTATTTACAATACATGAGGATGCTACATGGATGAAGGGAAAATAATTCTGGGAGATGAAAAAGAATTCTGGGAGATGGAATCCAAGGGTTCAAGAGTTCTAATTACATATAGTGTAAATAATATAGGATCTATTGCTGTTCAATTGTTCAGTCATGTCTGATGTTCATGACCTCATAGCCGATAGCTATTTGTGTGGTTTTCTTGATGAGGACACTGGAGTGGTTTGCTATTTCTTTCTCCAGTGGATCCAGTGAAGGGACTTGCCCAAGGTCACACAGCTAGGAGATATCTTAGGCCAGATTTGAATTCAGGTCTTCCTGATCCCAGACAGAGCGCTCTAACCACTGAGTCATTTAGCTGCCTCCTAGATCTATAGAGGTTAAGGGACTTGCCCAAGGTCACATAGCTAGGAAGTATCTGGGGCTGGATTTGAACTGAGATCTTCCTGACTCCCTACCCCATGCTCTTAATCACTGAGCCACAACTGTCAATAATATGCAATATATAGACAGAATACACACACACACATATATAAAATATAATCAATATAATAGAAATAACATAATATGCTATTATATCTCATATATGGATAGTTTGTCTATATAGAGTATTTCTAGTGTAGTATCTCTATCTGAGATAGGGGATGGACATGATAATAATAATAATAATAATAACTAGCATTTATATGGTGTTTTGAAGTTTGCAAAGTACTTTGGAAGAATTATCTCATTACATTAATATTGATAATTACAAGAATTATCAGGGACCCTGGGAGCGAGGTATTATTTTTATCCCCATTTTACTGAGGAGTGACCTGCCCAGATTCATAGAGCTAGCAAGTATCTGAGTCCAGATTCACACTCAGGGCTCCCTGACTCCAGGTCTAGCGGACCATGATTTCACTGGTCTAGGGAACTCCCGAATGAGTAAACTGCCATCATCCATCTCTTCGATTTGTTGTTTCAGAAGGAACTCTCAAGCACGGAGAGGTTAAGCAGTTTTCGGGATCATATGGCCAACGTGAGGCCAAGATGGGATTTGAAGCCTGGGTTCCTCTCGGCTCGGAATCTGACTTTGCCTACACACAGCCTCTCGGCAGTCTGCATTGGCTTTGGCAAATTTTGTGCGCTATTCCTTGAGTAGTATCTTGGAGGAAGGCTTGGATTTGTGAAGGGATGGGCAGGAGGCCCGTGTGACTGACTCCCCTGTTAGCTTAAAACCTAACCAGGGAGCAAGAGGATTTTTCCTCCTTATGGCTATAAATAGCCTCTCAAGCTTCCCTGTGGAAGAGCAGCTACTCCACCTCCGACAGAATCATAAATACCGCAGACCTTGAGGCAGAGCATGAGGTATGAACTTGGAAAGATTGCTGCTGGCCCTGGGACACCGAGATGCTGAGGCTTAAAAAATCCACCAATATCCGGTATGCCAAGTGGACTGGCTGACAAAGGGGCACCTGCAATAAGAGAGACTGACTCGAGGTTGCCTTTAACAAGGCACCGGTGGTCCTTTCCTCCCTCTTGGATCTCTTTAGGTGGGGCTGGCTCAGTGTATCCCATTTCTCCATTTCTTTTCGACAAAGGGATTGGACCAGGGGCATTATGTTTATCTCAGAAATGTTAATGATTTCATAACTCAGCGCACAGCACTCTGGGCTATTTGGGTATTATGAAGCTTTCCACGAAGCATAAAAATGCATAGCCTCTCAAGGTGCCAGGCCACAATTAAAACTTGGTTTTCACCTGAGGAAAGGGAAGGAATTTTGTTTTCAGAACCAATAAGGTTTTGACTGGGGAGGCAACTCATTTAAGAATGTCTGTGAACTGAATGCCCTAGGTTAGTAGTTTATTCATACATAAATATGACCCTTTCGTCCCTGAAGTCTCTCCTAAGCTTTCCCCCAAAAGAATGCAGTGCTTTGGGATTATTGTAGGAAGAGCCCTGGGTAAGGTGTCCAAAAACCTAGGCTCGAATCCTGATTGTTACTTCCTGTGTCACCTTGGTGGGCCTCAGATTCCTTATCTGTAGAAATAAGAATGTTGGAATTCTAAAGGATGTAACATTTATATGTATATATATATATGTATAAATACATAGAATATATGTCATTAAATTCTCACAATAAACCTGTATCGCTCTCATATTAATCCCATTTTATAAATAAAGAAGGTTCAAAGGTTGGATTTATTTTGTTTTGCTGATTGCTAAGTCCTAAGAAAGTGTTGGAGAAAATGTGTATGTACTATATATAATGTTAATATAGAATAGAAATAATATATTAATATACTAGAAGATAGAATAGAAAATGTTTGGGTTTTTTTCAGACAATTGTTAAACATTTCCCAGAATAACCTTTCTCTTCCTTTTTAATGCTTTCCTGGGTGTTTATGTTCTCTTGACCTCCTAGAAGTAGAATAGATTGGTAGGTAGAGTGGGCTTGAGGGCCAGAAAAAACTGAATTCGAGTCCCATCTGACAATATCAGCTGTGTGACCATGGGCACTTAACCTCCCAGTGCTTCAAGTAACTTTCTAAAACTATCAGTAGCAGCACTTTGGTCCATCTACTTTGAGATAGAACAATTTCTCATTGGATTCTCTACATCAATGTCCAGTCTAAAATAAAACAAAATTCCATCTGGTTTTAATTTAGCTTTGCTATTTGCTACGCAAGATTTTGATCAAGTTTCTTTTCCTCTCTGACTGTCTTAAAATGAAAGGATTGGACTATATGACTCTAAGGACTCTTTTAGTATACTATCTTTTGAGCTAACCTCAGTTTGAATATTGCCTCTGACACTTAATAGCCAGAGTATCCTGGGTAAGTTCCTTCCTTCCTTCCTTCTTTCTTCCCTCCCT
>NW_025350503.1:0-7252 GCF_016433145.1 Gracilinanus agilis
TTGTAGCTAGGGCATTTTTAGTCTCCAAAGTGGAATGCAGATCATCTTATAGTTATCTTATTTTGGCAGATGCTTGCCCAGAAATCTGGCACCATTATCAACATGTCTTCTGTGGCTTCTAGCATCAAAGGTAAATCTGCTGCCAATTTTCAGGGAATTCTACTTCATCTTATATCAGCTACTGGTGTATATAGCTCACTCTCGGAAAGAGATGTGTCCTAGATAACAACCATCTGCACAGAACGGAAGCTCCTCGAGATCAGACGCCAAATTGTTTCTGCCTATGTAGCCCAACATCGAATACAATTATAAATGATTAATTGATCACTCAGAAACCTTTTTTTATTACTCGTAAGGGATTTTTCCCCTCCATAAATATTAGAACTTTTACCAGAGCTATAAACAACATGGAAAATATTTCTCGTCTGTCTTATGTTGTTCACCTTTTGATTGAAGTGGATGGAAGTCATGATGTGAAGAGCAGAAGGAAGATAATGGTGACTTGGATAATCCACAGATTAGGAAATTCCTAAATTATTTATAATTTGCTAAGTTTATCTTTTAGAGACTTTGCATTTGTGTACATTAATTAGTACACTAAATTAGTGTACTCAGTGTTTTAGTATTAAACACCAATTTAGTGATGATATTCTCTAAGGAGAAACAAATTCCTTCTTGTAAGGGATCTGTCCATTTTGAGAGGGTTGTTAAGTCTTCCTGACCACTCAAATACCACTTAGTAAATGGCTACAACAGCCACATAGTACCTAAGTGGTCTGAGAACATTAACAGACCTACCTCATGCTTTTCTGACAGCCTACTAGAAATATCCTGCCCACCAAAAATTATCGTTCTAGGCCATGGATTTTTCCTCTCCCAATTTATAGTCAGTTCAGTAATATTTTGTCTCTACCTCTATCTCCTTATGAAACCATCAATCATCATCAGCTAACGCTGCCCATGACCAATCTCAGACTGAACTTTACCTCTCCTAAACATCCCCAGGGCTCATGAAAGAGTTCAGAGTTGGAAGGAATTCAAAATCCATGCAATCTCAGACTGAGCATTGGTGGAGACTCTTCCAGGATTTGGTCAATTGTGATGGTGGTAGGCTAAAGTAAAAGAACTGGGTAAGGGCCCAGAAGTTCCATGCCCCAACATTGATCAGGCCATTCCACCCCATGGCCCAGGGAGGTTCATAAAATAAAGGATGGTATGATGAGTCCTACAGCTGCTTACACACATGTTCATGAAAAAAGAATGGCACCCATTTGGCCCATGGAGGTAGAACATAAAACTTCAATCATATGAGCAGCACAAAATGTTCATGTTGGCTGTTCATTTCACCTATTATATCTGGGTGGAAACGTTATGAATATGTCCCATTCTGCTTCAGTGGATTAATAATTCTGCTTGACTTTGCCACAGCATTTCTATCTAAGCTCTTTTCCATAATAGCCCTCACTAAATAGCTGGTGATGCAGTGAGTAGAGTACTCCACGTGGTGTCAGAGAAACCTGAATTTAAATCTGGCCTCAGTTACTTACTAGCTATGTGACCCTAGGCAAATTATTTCACCTCTGCTTGTCTCAGTTTCCTCAACAGTAAAATGGGCATAATAATAGCACCTCCTATGAAATGTTATGAGGATCAAATGATATGATATTTGTAAAAAGCACTTAGCCAAGTACCTCGCACATAGTTTGGCATTTTATAAATCTTACTCCTTTTCCTTTCTCTTTTCCCTTCCCCCTAGACTGCCACGAGTACCCTTGAGAGGGACTTCCATTAAAAGAATTTCTGAATTATCTTTTGTCATTCTATTCAGGACACTATCCCCATTTTGCAGATGAAGAAACCGAGATTACTCACTAAGTTTACATAACTTGGCCATGGTCACACAGTTACTAAAATGATTGAGCTAAAAGCTTTTAAGTTTTGGAGTCCTAATGAGGTATCTTCACCATCACCAGAAGTCCAGACCTTAAATTCCTGACTTTCCATTTATTGCAGTGTTCTTTCCCTTCATACCACCAGTCGGATTTGTGATCTTAGTGATGTGGATATCTTCTCCACTGCTAAGGAGCAATCAAAGCCTATTCATGCCTGCTTCTCCTTGGCAATTCCCATTCATGCCTTCCCATAAGCTTGCCATAAGGGCAGACCTATGTGGTCACCATTAAGAGCACGAGAGGACACCAATGGGATCTGTAGGCTAACCATTTGTCTTCTTTTGTACTCGTGCCATTTTTTATCCTTGGATGATATTTATACTTAATGCCTCTCCTCTTTCTGCTTATGCCCATCATATATCTCCTCATTGGCTTTAAACCACATCAAGAAATATTCAAAAATGTCCCTCATTGTGCCCATGTATGCCCCTGCCTCGTCTACTTATCTCTGACAGAAGCTCCATTGATGATGTGAAATGAGTAGGTGTTCTGGTCTTTGCCTCCAGGAACTGTCAACAGATGCGTGTACAGCACATCCAAAGCAGCTGTGATTGGATTGACAAAATCTGTGGCTGCTGATTTCATCCACCAGGGTATCAGGTGCAACTGTGTGTGTCCAGGTGAGTGATGAGTCAGAACAACTCCCTGGGAATTTGGAGGCAAAGCTAGGTAAGCGACAGCCTGTGAAGAAATCTCTATGGCCTCATTTTAAGACATATTCTGTTTTATGTGATTTCCTTTTTCTTTTTCTTTTCTTTTTTTAAAGTCCTTCTACCTTAGAATCAGTACTGTATTTTGGTTCTAAGGTAGAAGAGTAGTAAAGGCTAGGCAATGGAGGTTAAGTGATTTGCCCAAGGTCACACAGCTAAGAAATGTCTGATGTTAAATTTGAACCTGGAACCTCTCATCTCTGGGCCTGACTCTCTATCCACTGAGTCACCTAGCTGCCCCCTTGGTTGTTTTTCTCATGATCAAAAAAAGGAATATGTTTCAAAAGATGAAAAAGGTATTTGATCGTTGGGGAGGTTAGGCTATAAGATAGTGCAATGGCTAGAACACTGGGCTTGGAGTCAGGAAGACCTGGGTTCAAATCCAGTCTTGGATACTAGCTATGTGGCCCTGGGCAAGTCATTTAACCCTGTTTGACTCAGTTTCCTCATCTGTAAAATGAGGAGAAGAAAGTGACAACCACCCCAGTATCTTTGCTGAGAAAACCATGGATGGACTCACAAAGAGTTGGACAAAACCGAACAATAATAAATGTTGCTTTTAGACTTCTTTGTGCCTCCTCACTTTTTTTTAGCTTCCTTGTATGTGTTATCTTCCCCCTAGACTGTAAATTCCTTAAAGATAAGGATCGACTTTCTTTTTACTTGTATTTGTATCTCCAGCTTTTCACACAGTGCCTGGCACATGATAAGTGTCTTAAGGGACAGATTTGACCCTAATACTCCCCTGTTTTAAAACCTTTAGGCAATATAAAGTCTATTATTTAAAGTACTCCATAGCTTCAACCTCTCATTCTAGACTTATGCCACATCTCTGCCTTTTGCACACTCTGCATTTCAGCTAAATTGGATGCCTAGCCTTTCCCTGAACCCTATATTTCATGTCCTACTTCCCTTTTCCCTCTTTGCCTCCTCTTGCTCCATATTCTCATGTCCTTTTGCCTAGAATATACATCCTTTTAAAGTCTGCTCAGAATCTTCCTTTTTCTTTAATGCTTGATCAGGTTCTTCCCTGCTTGTGAAAGCCTCCTACTCTATTAGTATTCTCCCTTTCCTTAAAGTATGTTATCTACTTATCTGTGTTCATGTTAACCTCCCAGAATATAAGCTCTTTGAGACCAGGTACCATTTTTTTAATTACGTGTGTATACGTGCTTGTATCTCCAATGGCCTTAGAATGCAGTTAGAATGTTGAGAGGGCAGCTAGGTAGTGCAGTGAACTGAGAGCCAGGCCTGGAGACAGGAGGTCCAGGGTTCAAATGTGACCTCGGACACTTCCTAACTGTGTGATCCTGGGCACCTTATTGTCTAGCTCTTCTGCATTGGCACCAAAACACAAAATTGATTCCAAGAAGGAAGGGTTTTTTTAAAAAATAGCCTATTGGATGAATGACTATTTTTCGTTATTCTCATCTTAATGAAGTCTCTGAGATTTGAGACATATTCCTATGATTTGGAGTTCTTATTAAGTCATGACAACAAGCATTTATGATGTGGCAGGCACAGTGTGAAGAAGTGGGAGTACAAAGATAACTATTTTCACCTCTACATAACTCTTATGCTTATGAATCATCATGGTGTGGATGCGTCCCCGAAATCTGAGCTGGATCTGAGTTCAGATTCCAATTTTACTTCATCCTAGTTGTGTGACCATTTAATTTCTCTGGACTTCAGTTACTTTATCTACAAAATGAGGGAGTTATAATGAAAGCATACCTCTTCCCACAAGGCACAAAAAGCGATTGTATAAGCTAAGATTACATCTTAGCTTTGTTAGTCACTGCATTATGTTTTTTTTTTAATTTATCTTTCTCACAAGGAAAGCGTATAAGGTAGAAACAATTCAGATATAAACCCCAAAGTCATCATCAATAACATACATTTTTAAACATAAAATGAGAATTTTAAGGATGGAACTCCATAAATTATCCCACTCCACTTAAAAGTAATTTCTTTTTTTAATTAATTTTTAAATTTTTATTTTAAAATATTTTTCCATGTTTACATGATTCATTTTCTTCCCCTCCCCATTCCCAAAGCCCAGAAGCAATTCTAATTACTTTTTCTTTTTTAAAGTCTTTCTTGACTGAATTATTAGAGCAAGACTGAGTATGAATAGGGCCTGTACAGCTCTTTGAATCAATCAAGCCATTGCCTTTTGGAACACACCTATGAAATTTGCATTGGAGGAAATTCTGATCTGTTCTACTCAACAGGAAAGACTTTGAGTATAGTCTCAGCAATGTCTTCCACTGGAGGACCAGCATAGTCAGATATAAAGAAGTCATATTTGTATGCAATTCTATATTTTACCTAAAGATCTCTCTCAGAACTTGGAGGCAGCTAGGTGTTGGAACTGGAGTCAGGAAAATCTCAGGTCAGATCCTGCCTCGGGCACTTATTAGATGTGTCACTTTTGGTGAGTCATTTAACCTTCATCACCCCCAGTTCCTCCTTCATGATATTATCACACCACCTTAGGTATCAAATGAGATAACAATGCTTTGCAAACCTTAAAGCACTACATAAATGCTTATAGCTATAATGGTTATAAATTCCAAGTCTCTGGAAGCTAAGAGGAAGGAAAAAAGTCATTTTCCTAACTTGGGGCACAAGACTATAGTAGTCAAACTCATAACTTATTGTTTAAAATAAAACATGTTTTACATGACTGCAAATATATAACATATCAAATTGCTTGTCGTCTTAGAGAGGGAGGGAATTTCAAATCCAAAACTTCAAAAAACAAATGTTAAATTTTTTTACATATAATTATGAAAAAATAAAATAAAATAAATTCCCTGTATCCTGAAAGAAGGGAACCATGTGGACCAGAGGGGTCATTATATTGCCTCTAAGCTTAAACCCAGCTAATGATTAATATAAGGTTTTATAAGAGGATTTGGATTCATGACTACTAACATGCCTTCTTGCTCTAAGCCTATGGTCTTATGGATCCTTGCCTCTTGTACATATCCTTATCTAAAGAAAGCTAACCTTGGGGGCCAACCTACCCTGAATTGAACATTCAATTGAAGGAGAACCCTGTGTTACTACATAGCATTTAATTTATTTTAAACCACAGCAGATCTCACATAGCTTTGACTAGCATTCAAGAAAACAGAAATACACCCCACCCCTCCTTAAAAATGGCAAAATTTTCTAAGTTTAGGCAGATTATTTCCCTTGTAGGAAAAGTTAGATTGCTATGGGTGCTTGGGGTAAGAAAAGGAGCTATAATATGATCATATTTCAAGTACCTCGGAACCTCCAGCTATTCTTAGGTGCTCGTTATACAGAGTAATGGGTAATAAAAGATGTTTGGAGAATGTGATTCTTATAGCAAGTGGTATTTTCAAAAGCATTTGGAAAATGTATTATTAAGTCATGAGACTGGTTCTAGTGAGATGACTCATTAAATTGGGTGGCATAAGAATACTAGAAGAAGTCTAAGTGTCTGGAAAGGACCCAGAAGTTGTGACTATAAGAGGAACTGTACAGAAAAGTTCTGTCATCTCATTACCTTCTATGATATTATGCGATCAAAGCAGAGGGTTCTCTTGATTAAGGTATTAAAATGAAGCCAGTGATCTGCATAGATGTTACCATTTAACATTCATTATACATTGGCAACCATAATTAAATATGAAAGTAAGAAAGATTAATTAGTTGCACATTATGGGCAAGAAGAAACTGTGGGAGGTGCTGGGAAGATAGGAGGATCAACCCATCCCTGGCCTCAAAGAGCTGAAAGCTATATAACTACTCGATGAGAGCTTGGGGATTGGGTGTTAGAACAGAAATTTCCCATCCTAGCTTTTTCTTACTAGTATTTTTGTTCTTCTGGTGGTATTTGGTTTTTTTTTAAATTGTGCTTGTTTCTGGTCCAGAGGTATGATTTCCTTAGTATATGGCACTCCCTGTGAGTAAACTCCCTCCCTGTACCAATTCAAGATGGTACCTTCTCTGCAACCCAGAGCTAAGCACCTGAGGCAAGAGCCACGTATGTGGCTATTATGAAGGAGAGGCAGGACTTGAACTCTCATCTTCCTGATTAGGAGGTCAACTCCAATATGGACTACAGATTGTATAGGAGGAGGCAGTGTAGTTTACTGGGAAGATTGCTGGGTTTAGAGTCAAACTTGAATTCAAATTTTAGCACCTGGATAACTTTAGGCAAGTCATTCAAAATATGCTTCAATTTTAGGCTGGATGGTCGTCTAGATGTAAATGTATGATTCTATGACCATACTGTCCCAAGATAGGAATTCATAAATGCAATTTTGGCAGACTAATGAGAATCTTGGGTTCAAATCAGGATTATAAAAGAGTACAGCTATGCTTGACCTCCCCTTTGTACCAGTGGAAGGTATAGTGGAAAGACCAAGGGATATGGTATCGGGAGTCCAGGGGTATGCTGGTGCCAGGTTGTAAGAGCTGATTATGGAATTGTCGGTGTGAGCATTTACACCTTGAAAAATCAATGGGTCAGGGGCAGCTGGGTAGCTCCGTGGATTGAGAGTCGGGCCTAGAGAGGGGAGGGAGGGAGGGAGGGAGGGGGAGAGAGAGAGA
>NW_025350504.1:0-1429 GCF_016433145.1 Gracilinanus agilis
TATTTTTTTTTTTTTAATCAAACATTATAATTCAGAGTTTTCAAAGTTCAGACCAGAGTTCAAGTCTTTGGCTTAGATCCTTTGCCCTCAAGGCCCATACCACCACAGATTCTATCCTGAAATCCAAGGTGTTTTTAATCATTTCTGTTGTGTTGAAGATCAGGGTGGAGTCAAGGATCTGATTAACTGAAGTATCCCAAGTCAACGTGCCCTGTACTTTATGTCTTTCCAAGAGATCTGAGTGATTTTATAACCAATGGGAATTCTCACAGGGCCCTTTAGGCAAGTCATAACCTCTTTTGTAATGATTTGCCCATCTGTAAAATGGGACTAATACTTACTTGCCTCTTAAAAAATTAATTAGAGAGCCCTTTTGTCAGGTCCTTTGAAGATGAAAAGAACTGGGTGAATGCTAAGTATGATTATTATTTTATTACCTTAGCATGAAATCTGGGTCTAAGGTTAATAGCTTTGGCTGCATTTATTGTCTTAAAGAGAAGTAGAAAGAGGGGTTATCTGATGAAAGTAAGACATGCTCTGAAACTTCCACAAAGTCATGCTGGATAATTCACCTGAAGTAATGCAATATTTTGATTCTTTGGTGGATCCATGATTTCATCAGTGCATTCATTGATGTAGATCACAGCACCTCTTCTCTCTGTCCTTTGTGATTCTCATCCATGCTTTTCTATAAATGCTACATTTAGGATCTGCCCCCAATGAACCAGAAGCCTCACATTCAATTTTAATTATGTAATTATAATGACCAAGCCTGACCCCAAAAAAGAGATGAGAAAATTCACCTTTTTATCTTCACTGGAGTAATAAGGCACTATGAGTATGGACTATATTGTATGTGTTGCCAGTATAGGTTAATGCATTGATTAGTTTTCATTCATATCCCTGCATCTTCTCCCCAACCTCTTTATTTATTACAGGGAATAGTTTATTTGGTGGAGGATGGGAGAAGGAACATATTTGAAAATGGAGAGACTATAAAAACAAGCAACATCAATACAAATTAAAATCTGTTTTTAAGAAGAAAATTCATCTTTCTCTTCTTTCAGGAGTTACGGAATACTGAAGGTACTGTGCCACACAGTTTATGGGTTGTTTGGTTTTGCTAATCTGCTTGTTTTCCAGTTTCTTTAAAATTCTCTCTGAATTGAATGAAGAAAGGCTGTTGGCATGGGGGGAGCAGGGGATGTATTTGGAAATTAAGGTCATGTGATATCAAAAGATACTGGCAAAATGAGATTCAAAATAAATGCTTGCTAATGAATAAAATATATGACTATTGCATTTTTTCTTGATGTATTTGGTTGATTTTTTTTATCTACTTAATCTAATTATGCTTGCTAGTTTCTCACATAATATATCATGTACTCAGATGGTATGGTCTACGTATGATTCTTCCACTCTTATTACA
>NW_025350505.1:0-2823 GCF_016433145.1 Gracilinanus agilis
CCTTTCTTTCTTTCTCCTGGTTTTTTCATAGTTGCTTCCTTCTTTCCTTTCTTTCTTTGTCTCTTTTCTCCCTCCCCCACCCTCTCTCTTTCCATAGGATTATCTCTCTCCCTTACTACCTACAAAATGTAGGGCACAATCCTTGTTCAGAAAAACAATAATAAAAATTGAAATGTTGCTCTTCTCACTTAGCCCCTTTAAAGGGTAGGCTCAGAGGAGCCACTAAGAAACTAGAGTATTAATCCATCACTTAACTATGACAGACTGAAAGTCCATCAATGCAGAGATAATTCTCTCATCCTTCCTAGTTCTGCAGTTTGTGGCCCCCTTATGAACTGCTGAGCCTGCTGAAGAGTAAAAAAAACCAGGAGAGGGGCACCTTCCTGCATCTTTACATCCTGTTCTCTCCACATTTTTTCCTTGAACATATACAAGGTATTCTGTGTCCCAGGGGAGAGCTTAAGGACACTGGCCCTTTGTGAGACTTGAGGCATCCTTGGGGCTTTGAGACGGTAAGACAGAGCAAGTATCTGAATTGCAATGGAAGAAAATCCATTTGGGAAATTAATATACACAATAACAATTTTATATAGTTTTATTAGTACAGATTTGCTTGGGAGTAAGAGAAAGTGTCCCTATGGCAAACTTTCCCAGACAAGCATCATGTCTCCATCTCATTTCCAAGATTAAAGTGGTCTCGTTATTAGAAAATGAGCAATTCCAGCAGGGTCCCGGCTTCCCCTTCAGCAGCACCATCATCAAAAAGTACTTAGTCATTCGCATTTCTCTGTATGCAAAATACTGTACAATGAGAATCTTCTAAAAATTTGGGTCTTTGCCCTCCAGGGGGCTTGCCTTTTAAGAACAGTACCAGTCACACAAACAGAGCAGATGGGCAGAAAATTAGTGACTGCAGCAACTCCTATTTCTGTCATGCTTGAAGATTTAGAAAGCACTTTCCTTAGAGCGACCCAGTGAGGTAGATAGTGTATTAGTATCCCTATTTTAGAGATGAGGAAACGGGAGACTTAGAGGGTTTAAGTGACTTGCCTAAGGTCAATTGCTAGTGTCAGAACTGGTTTCCACTTGAGAGATTCTGACTCTGAGTCCAGCATAGATATATAAGGTAGGCAATCAACAGAGAAGATTAAAGAGGTATGTCATAGTAAGACAAGGTGCCAGAGCTGGAAGAAGCCTTAAAGGATATCTAGTTCAATTCTTTCATCTAACAAATGGGAAAAATTTAGGCCAGGGGGAAGAGTGAAGTGCTTTGTCTGAGGTCACACAGGTAGTAGGTAGCAGAGCAGATGTGAACCTACATTCTTTGTCTCCAAATTAATTTGTCTTTCCATTGTACCACTCTGACTTCCCAGGTGGCTGTCTGCTAAATGGCATGTATTGATCATTGGATAGACTTCCAACTTCCCTAACTTCCCTCTTCACGGAAGCTAAAATTCCATTATTGAGTCATTTCTTTAGGACTATAAGAATTCCCTTCTAAATACAAATAACTTGAAAAGAGTCATGCCTTAAAGCCACTTTCAAGTTAACAATAAGGGAGATTATTGACAACTTGCTCGTAGGAAGATGTACTAGGAATAGAAGATCTGTGCCTGGGCTTAGGAGTTGGAAGGACTGAGAAGGGACAAAAAAGACTGAAAAGGCAGAGACTAAAGACGGTGCTATGGACTTTATAATTTCACCTGTGTCTAGAATAGCGTAGGCTTTTAAACAAATTGCAGGAATTTAGAACTTCTAAGAAGGAAGCTATCTTCCTCTTGTCTGGAGGGATGTGTTCAGTTCTGGGTACCATGTTTTAGGAAAGATCTTGACAAGTGTCAGTGTATTCAAAGGAGGTCGACTGGATATAAAAGTATTTCAGGATCAGTTGAAGGAGTTGGGAACTGAACCTGAAGAAGGGAAAATTTAGTGGGAGACATAGTAGCTCCAACATTTGATAGCTCTTAAAGAGCTTGGAGGGCTCTTATTTGTCGAGTCAACAAGAATTGAAGTGCCTACCATGTGCCAGGCATTCTGCTAAGCTTTGGGGATTCAAAGAAAGTAAAAGAAAAAACAAAAAAACAATCCCTGCTCTCAAAGAGCTTACAAAGTTTAACATGGTAGACAACATGCAAACAGCTACGAACAAATAAGATATATACAGGATAACCAGAGGTAATGCCACAGGGAAGGCATTAAGATGAAGGAGGACCAGGAAAACCTTCTTGCAGAAGGTAGGATTTGTGCTGAGACTTGAAGGAAACCAGGGAAACCATTAGATTTATCTGCTTGGTATCAAAGGTCAGAATTGGGAGCAATAGGTAGGAACTATAAATAGGTAAATTTAGGCTTGAAGTAAAGGAGAAAAAGTGTCCTAACAATGCAAATTACCTTAAGGTAGAATGGGATGCCTCCAGAAGTTATGGGCTCTTCTTTATCAGAGGGCTGGCTCTCTACTTCTCAAGTCTGAGATAGAGAGGATGCTTGTTTACAAAGGAGTTTGAAGAGATGGTCTCTGAGGTTTCTTCCAGCTCTGAGATTCTGAGAGTTGCAGGTTCTTAGAATTGAAATGTCAGGAGTCTGCAGTGTGAATCCATTGAACACTTGATCAGAAGAGGTCAAGGGAGATGTCAGACCCAAGGAAATGCAAATGATATATTATCCAAAGGGGAGAAGTGTTCAGCCAACAGGCAATGAAAAAAAATTAAATTTAAATTACTTTATCAATTTTATATACCTTTTAAATAGTAAAAATAAATAAAAATAGAATAAACATAACAAATTATTAAAATATAACATTAAATATATAATAATATAGTTTGT
>NW_025350506.1:0-4333 GCF_016433145.1 Gracilinanus agilis
GGGGGAGAGGGAGTGAGAGATTTGGCATTGAGGATATAAATACAAACAAATAAGAGTCCTTATCCTTCAGGAGATTCCATTCTAATGAGGAAAAACAACACATAAAAGGAAGCTAGGAAGGCAGTGATACACAATTGGTGGGATGGTGTGTACATGATTGGGATGGGACCCAGAGACCAGATAGAAGATAAGGAAAAAACTCTCATATCAGAGCTAAAGAGTTGGATTGCCGTGTAGCCAGTATCTAGTTCACTGTCCTAGAACTAGGCCAGCTACCTCATCCTCTACAGATTCTAGGTGTTACCCTTGAAGAATTAGAATGTTTTTCTCTAATACTATAATAGCTTGAGCTCCCATCAGTTGTTTTCCTCCTACTGGTACCCCACCAGTGACTAGTTTTCCTGTTCTTTTAATCATTTCATATCAATTAGCTTTTACAAAGAGAAATTTACTTCAAATGTATGGCAATAAAAATATAATTGTTTTCTTCCAAAACCTCAGAGTTACACTCTTCCCTAAACCTTCTTGATCTATGGAGAGAGTGAGCTCAGATTTATCATAATTTCTAAATAGTATTGGTCCCACCAGGCTCACACTTAAATACAGCACCATTGCTGAAAGAGTCTTTATCTCACATATTACAAGGCTGAGTCCTGAAGGCCACTCCTTGCTCTTTGGGGCATTGATGCTGGGATGGTTTTAAAATTGGTACGAGCTAGACTCCCAGACTAGCAAACTCTAGACTTCCAGATGTTTGGATCTCTGGATTTCTGGATGCTCACTCTCTTGATTTTTCAAAATTCCAAAGGTCATAGCCTCCAATTCCTTCATAAAAATGAAATAACAAATGCAAAGCCAAAAGACCAATGCTAATATGTCAGATTCAGAGTCTTCCCTTATAGCATTGTCTCATTGGACACCCTCAGCAAAGTGATCAAGCTCAAATGCAAGATATATCAAGCCAAAAAGGTCTTTTCAAGGTGCTTCTAACCTTAAAAGTACAGACTGCTACATAGATAGCAGATTGGTTGCCTCGAAGTCTCTCCATTGAATTTTCAGTACAAACCATCCCGATTGTCCTAGAAATGGGCTCCCCACTCTCTTCCACTTTGGGGATTTGTGTTGGTCAAAACACTGATGTACTCTTACTGTGCTCCGGTCTCCCTAGCACTATCATCCATAAGCCCCATAATATTAACAATTAGCTAGCCAGACTCCATTAGGTTTAAAAAAAAAAACCTTACCTTCTGTCTTAGAATCAATATTAAGTATTGGTTCCAAAGCAGAAAAGTGTTGAGAACTAGACAATGAAGTTAGATGATTTGCCCAGGAAGTATCTGAGATCATATTTGAACCTAGGACTTCCCATCTTCAGGCTCTCTATCCACTGAGACACTCCTCCATTAGATTTTATAAATAGGAATTATGAGAAAATATAGCAAGAACTGTTGGTATGCATCATTCCCCACAAACTAGGAACACTCTTCCCTTGTACACATAAGGTCTCTAGGGACAGTGGGCTCAAACTTAAAATACAAAGAGGTACATACAAAGGGAACATCTGAGACTGAAAGGTATCTCCTAAGTTCTGGCACTGGGACTCTTTTTTTTTTCCCCTTTGTGGAATCTGCAAGTTCCCTTTGGTATATCTCTTTCTTGGGCAGGAAGCCCAGTTGGGATCCAGAAGTCTGTTGGATTCTGTTAAGTTTATAGCTAGTACTTCTCGATGAGTTGTGCTCCATGAAGCTATCTTTTCTTAGGTTACTATTGCTCCCTGACCATTTGTCATTAGTGTCTCTCCCCTCCCAATGCCATTACCAGTATTGGCCACTGCCACTCTGGTGAACATTGCCCTTCCCTTTATTCTTTTCCTATGGTTTTGACCTCAAGGGTTCTTGTAGACATTGACACCAAAGATGACCTTCTAAAGAAAGACAACAAGACAAGATGCAAAGGTAGCTGGGATACGGCACAGGTTTGCCTATTTGAGGCTCCCCAACCTAGTTATCATGTGGACAGAATCACCATGACCATGTTGTTGAGGAAGGACCTCTTTCTTCCTACACATCAAATTGGAGTCAAATCTTGCTCTCTCAAGAGCTGCATCTAAGAGAGGGTCTTCCCTCTGGAAGCAACTTCTTTTTCTATAGACGTGGCACACTGTCAGTTGCTTGCTTGTTTGTTTGTTTGTTTGTTTCCAATTCAATAACCAATTGAAGGAGTCACAAAGATGGATCACACAATCACCAACATTTGAAAGTTGGAAGAGACCTCAGAGGCTATCTAGTCCAGCCCATACATGAAAGGAATCCCCTAAATGATATCCTGTCATGTGGTCATCCAGGTCTACCTGAAAACCTCCAAGGAGGGAGAATCCCCAACTCCCAAAATAAGCCATTCCATTTTTAGATAGCCAATTGTCCATAAGCATGATTTGATATCAAGTCTAAATTTCCTTCTTTGCATCTTCCAGTTGCTCCTGGTACTGCCCTTTGGGGACAAACAGAATATGTCTAATCCCTTCTCCACATGACAGCCCTTCTTATTCTTGAACTCAGCTACAATAATCCCGAGACTTCTTTTTTTTTTAAAGCTAACCAGTTCCTTCAATTGATTTTTTACAGTTTTTGAACTCAAAGCCCTTCTCCATCATTGTTACCCTTCTCTGGACACTATCCAGCTTATTATATCATTCTTACATAGTGGAAGAGATTGAACACAATACTTCAAATGAGACTCAAGACGGCAGAATACACTGGAAATTAAAAAAAAAATCATCTCCCTATTCCTGAAAGTGCTGCTTCCTTCTAGTGCAGCCCAAGATTGCATTAGCATTTTTGGCCACCCCCATCACACTGCCAAACTCATATTGAGTTTGTAGTAATACAAAAAACGACCCCAGGACCTTTTTCAGAACAATTGCTATCTAGTCATATTTCCTGTGGTCAACAGGAAACAGGCTTGCCCCAAGCTTGTATATGGCTGGTTTGGAAGTAGGCAGAGGATATCTATGCATTCTCGAAGGACTAATAGGACAGTTAGGTGGTACAGTAGATAGAATGGGGATCTGGAATCAGAAGACTCATCTTCCTGAGTTTAAATCTGGCCTTTCTAGCTGTGTGACCCTGGACAGGTCACTTAACCTTGTTTGTCCCAGTTTCCTCATCTGTAAAACAAGTTGAAGAAGGAAATGGCAAACTGCTCTAGTATCTTTGCCAAGAAAGAGTCAGATAGGACTGAAATGATGGAACAACAACAAAGGACTGGCTACCAGCTTACTAAGGGAAAGCAACTTAGAAGAAACAGAGCTCATTGCATTGATTCCACTGATATGAATTCAATATACATAATGAGAATCTGAATGTAAAATTGAGTTGTTACATACTGTTGAAAGGGAGCAATATGGACTGATTTATAAAGCTTCCAATCCAATCAATTTTCTATGACTGATTTTTTGGGGTTGGGGAGAGTTTTGGTCTAGTTCTTTGCACTTTAATCTCTTCCCAAGCACTGAAATAAATGACCTGTTATTAGGAGTTTGCTGTGATTTAATTGCACAAATTATCCTGATATAAAGAAATCAGTTATGCTCCTCTACTTTCTTATTCTCTGATGATTTCCTTTACAGCTTGGGAGTCTGGCAGATTCATTCCATTTCCTATGAGGCTCTGATTTTTTACATGCTTAAAAGGCTCTGTTGTGCTTCCAATTTCCTTTTCACTCTCTTATTATCTACCATAACTGCCAAAGCGTATGTTCCATTTGTCGAATGTCACTCTAGGCTTTATCTTCACTGTATAGAGGATTTTATCACCCCGAATTAACCCCATTTGCCTTCTTCACTTTGCCATCTTGCCTTCTTTTCTCATTCTAAGCTGTAAAAATCATTCTGAATCTTCAAAAGGCAATTTAAAAGACACCAAAGACTGGTCTTTGATGATTTTACTCTGAATATTTGAGATTTCCCCCTTTAGATGAATATAGCAAAGGATCTGCATGAAAATGACCTAAAAAGGAAAACAAAACCACACAAAAAAATCCCCAAACCAATCTCATGCATGTCTTCAGGCCCAGTCTGAGCAAAAAAAGCAATAGTGCTTGTTTTATCAAGGAGATGATTTTCATTAAAGTCAGATGTTTATTAAATCTAATTTTCTCACCAACTTCCACTATAGAAATTAGAATGATATGTTCACCATCGTGATAAGTTGCAAGGAGGACCTTCAGATTTTTTCATAAGGAATGGCTATAAGCTTTGCAAAGTATTTTTTATTCACATATTGCATTTAATTCCCACTACAGCCCTGTTATTTTTACAAAGTAAGTAACTGAG
>NW_025350507.1:0-4744 GCF_016433145.1 Gracilinanus agilis
GAAGAGAGGGAAGGAATGGAGGGAGGGAAAAAGGGAAGAAAGAAAAAAGGGAGGGAGGAAGGAAGGAAGGAAGATTATACTAACTTATTTTTGTGTCTAACTTTAACTTATTCAAAATACATAAAACATGGAATATTCATGTAATACAGTTTTGAGCATGGAATAGAGACCTTAGAAACTCCTGTTTGATTGTTCTAAATATAATAGACCCTCAATAATTCTTACTGACAGCCCAATAAACATGGGTTCTGTCCATTATATCAGGAAGATATGTGTTCAAATCCCACTTCTGACATAAGTGTATGACACAAGTAAGCTTGGTTCTGTGACAGACAAGACATTGAAACCCCAGAGCCTTGGTTCCTCATCCCTAGAACCTATATCAGAACTTTGTTATGATACATAATACACATACAGAACTTGACCAACTTTCATAAATATAGGAAGGACCTTGAATCTAAAAAGAACATTAGGTAATTATTACTTATAATGCTAGCTAGTATTAGAGAATGCTTTGAATTTTGCAAGACACTTGACAAATATTATCCCATTTGATCATTATAACTATCCTAGGAGGAAGATGCTATTATTATCCTTATTTTACAAATAAGGAAACTGAGACAAGCAGAGGTTAAATGATTTGCCCAGGATCATGCAACTAGTAATTATATGAAATCAGATTTGAATATGGGTTCTTCTGATTTTAGACCCAGGGCTCTATCCACTGTAGTAATGCCTTGGATTTAGAGTGCCTGGGCTCAAATTCTGCTTATGTTACTTCCTAAACCTAGGCAAGTTGCTTAATTTCCCTTATTTCTTCATTTGTAAAGTGGAGGCATTGAAGGGGCAGCTGGGTGTCACAGTGGATAGAACAACATGTCTGGAATCCAGAGGACCTGGATTGAACTGCTAGGTCAAGAGATGGGCTGAAGGGCCCCTTAAAATTCTCTGGTCCTGAAGAAGGTGCCCTAGTACAGATCTTGAGAGCATGATATGAATCACATAACAGACTTTGGGGATTCATCTTCTCATCACTGAATAGCTCTAGAGATAGGCAGAAGAGTGCTTCATGAAAGATTTTTAATTACGTGGTTACATATGATGCAACAGAAATGACCCCAGAGAAAGCATTGCAAGGGACTCCCAAAATACTTCTGGCATTGATTCAAAGAATCAAGGGACTAAAAGATATATCTGTGAATCTTGCAGACATTCTCCTGACACAGAACCACACCTGACATTTAGGAATCTGGGGTATATAGGCAGGGCTCCATTGAAATTGTATTGCATTAAATTTATGTCTCTTTTTGACTCTCGTGCATTTTTGCAAGATGGAGACAGGTGTGAACTGGTATCTGCCAGTGTCCATGTATAATCTGGCTCAAACTGATGTTGAAACAGTTGATTCTTCCCAGGGCAGTGTAATGAGCATTTCTGTGTCATGAGTAGGGATGATCTAAAGATGAATGGTTTTCACCTGCCTATGGAAAAAAAAAACCTTACATTTCTATACTATAGGGATTCTTATTTTTTTTTTATATTATGGACTACTTGTTAGGTCTAGTGAAACCTATGGACCCTTTCACAGAATAATATTTTTAAATACATCCAATAAAATACTCAAGATTACAAAGGAAAGCAACTTTGTGAAATGCAGTTATCAACTTTTTTAGTAAATTTGTGAGATGTCCATCAATAGAGAATGGCCAAACAAATCATTTTATATATGTTTATATGTGTGTGTGTATATATATATATGTATATACATATATAATATGTACATATATACATATATTGTGTTATATAAGAAATGAAGAGATTTCAGAAAAAGTGGAAAACTTTTATGAACTGATGCAGAGTAAAATAAACAGAAGCAGAACATTATACATAATAATAGCAATATTGGAATGGTCATCAATTGTAAAAGACTTAGCTACACTGATCAATATAATGATCTAATATAGTTCCAAAACAATCATGATGAAAAATGCTATCCCCATTTAGGAAGAGAACTAAAGAATTCTGAATGCATATTGAGGGATATTCTTTTCACTTTATTTTTCTTGCTTTAAAAAATAATATGGAAATATGTTTTGTACAAATTCACATGTATAAAATGAATAGGATATTGCTTATTTTCTCAATGGGTGGGAGAGGGGCTGAAGGAAGAGGTAGAATTTGGAATTCAATATTTTAAAAAGATAAATGCTAAAAATAAAAGAATGAATGAATATTTGTTTTTAAAAAGTAAGTTCATATAAGTCAGTAAGTTTGTGTAACTTCTGGATAGTATATTACATTATTAAAAGTATTCCTTATCTATTATTCTATGTTATGATCTATCTATTACTTGCCTCACAATACCTCCATGAAAGAGGAAGAACAAGTATTATTATTAAAATAACTAAACAGGTAAAGATTTTTTTTAAAAACCCAACATTTGGGGGCAGCTGGGTAGCTCAGTGGAGTGAGAGTCAGGCCTAGAGACAGGAGGTCCTAGGTTCAAACCCGGCCTCAGCCACTTCCCAGCTGTGTGACCCTGGGCAAGTCACTTGACCCCTATTGCCCACCCTTACCAATCTTCCACCTATGAGACAATACACCGAAGTACAAGGGTTAAAAATAAAAAACAAAAAACCAACATTTGCATGATTTGCCTAGGGTCACAAGGTAGCAAATGCTGGAAGCATGATTCATAGATAAACCTGACTACAAATTCCATGTAGAGTAGGTGGAACAAATATTATTGGCCCCATTCTAGAATCTAATTTAGCAATATTATGACCTCAGAGAAGTGAGA
Organism: Gracilinanus agilis; assembly: GCF_016433145.1. Lineage (NCBI taxonomy): Eukaryota > Metazoa > Chordata > Mammalia > Didelphimorphia > Didelphidae > Gracilinanus > Gracilinanus agilis. The sequence goes on from NW_025350507.1 coordinate 2,801, forward strand.
TAGAGTACAGTGCAATTTGAGGGCCTAAATAAGAAAGAAATATAGCTTTGTATTTTTAAGTTGTTGGGGAAGGAAGGGAAGAATGATACTACTTCTCTGGGGAGAATAGAAAGAAGAAAAAGAAAGTAGAAGAGAATGAATGGAGTGGAATACATCATTTCATGTTCTTCCTAGGACAAAGTTCTTATGGTTCCACCCTGGTTAAGACTTACCCAAAGTTACAAAGTAAATAATTACAGAGGTAGAGTAGTGTAAGGCAGTCTGTCCTAATTTTTTTTCTGGGAATAACAGATATAAGAGATCAACTGAGAATGCCATTGAGTGGGCAGAGATTATAAGTGCATGAGGATAGAATGAGGACAAAGTTCATATCCACAGGTGGAATCCAAGGTATTAGTGAATAAAGTGCCTTAGAGTCAGAAAGACCTGAATTCAAAACTTGCCACAGATTCTTACTAGCTAAGTAACCTTGAACAAAACAGTTAATCTTTTAACCTCAATTTCTTTATGTTTGAAATGGAGATCATAATCAAATCTACTTCTCTGAGTTACTGTATCAAATGAGACAATGTATGTAAATTGCTTGCAACATTAAAGGATTATGCAAATGTTAGCTTAATTGCCATCATCATTATAAATTAATAAAACCATAGGTTATTAAAATTTGGGATATTTTTGGTACTTCTTTGATCTTTTTTGTTATTATTTTTATTAATTTAATTGTTGATTAAATTAAAATTCCCAAATCCCCACCCTGCTGCTTCCCTACAACAAAGATGACATCACCCACCCAAAAAATACAAATAAATTATGTCTTCTGTTTCTATTTATTATTTTTCTCTCCTCTTTAATCTTTTACACTAATATGTAGAAAGTAATCATGTTCTTCTAACAAATGCCATTAGAATCCCTATCATAGAATACTGCTTGGCCTGAATAGATCCAGTGTCACCTATTTGGCAATCTTATGAAAATAGCAATACTTCTAAGGAATGAGACTGCCAAGAAGACACTTGTCAAAAGAGCCAAGAATTCTTTTCCAGAATTCCAGTGACTCCAGAGTGACAGACACCATGAGTCATTGCTTCATTATTCTAGTTACCATTTTGGAATTCATCTATTGCCTTTCAGCTGATGACCTCCTACAGCCATTATACATGCATTACCTCATTCAACCTTCTACTCATTTCCTAAGCAACAAAGAGGGAAGGACATCTTGAGAGGATAAAAGTCTTACCTAAGTTTACAATATTACTGACTATTCCCAGACATCTCATTTGATTTCTTAGTTTTGAAATCTACAACATCAACAACAAAAGATGCCCCAAGACATAAGAAATGCCTTTCAGCAAAAATCTATAGGTCATAAACCCTGGACAACAACACAGTGTTCATATCCTTAGGAATGGATATAACTAGTCCTGAATCAGAATTTCTTCTCTAATCATGTAAAGGATCTTCTGAGTTTCTTGTTTTGAGAACACCTAACAGAACTGATAGCGAAGCATTATTTAAGTCGGTAGATGAATCTCAGAGAGTTGCCTGAGGTTTAGAGATTTTGTTACTTCTTTGTAGATACACAGGTGGTGTTATGAACAGAGACGGTTAAGGTCCTATTATTTAATAATTCAGAGAAGCACTGTTATTTAGCTAAGACATGGGGAGCAGAGGTTTGCTTCCCACAACAGCCTGGCAAAGCTTCACTGAAAGTGTTAGAATTAATTCTAAGACAGACAGTGCCTTAGTAACAGCTCCAAGATGTCTGTTAGCTTAGAGGTAACTAGGAAGTAGATCTTGACTTCCTGACACTAATTATTAGTTAGCACCAGCTTGATCTAGATGTAATTGGATCAGCTAGGATAGTTACCATGATCTGACTGATTATCTTTAAAAGGATGTTGTTTTCAATAAGGTAAGTTATCAACTCTTTATTTTTTATTTTTT
>NW_025350508.1:0-6291 GCF_016433145.1 Gracilinanus agilis
ATACATATATATATAATGTAGAATAACTATTTAGTGTGAGAGGCAGGATTTGCATCAAGGGCACTTTGATTCCAAGTCTACTTCTCTTTCCACTTCACCAGGGGGATCAAAAAACCCTGGCACTTCCAAAATCTGTGGCACATGTTCGTAAAATAAAGCAGAGGCAATTCCAAGCCATTAGATAGCGTTTCAAAGGAATAGAGTTTCTGGGGACTAGTAACATCATTAAGGGTCAGGGATTAAGTAGAGGCAGAGTTTGGTAAACTGCCCTCTGCTGATTCCCATTTCCAGAAGGGAGGAATATAAAAGCTACATTATTATCTTGAAAATTATCTGAAGTATTCGACCCCCAATTTAGGCCTATAATGAATCATAGGATTTGGAAACAGAAGAGATTTAAATGTAATCTATTCGAATACTATCCTCATTAAGGTGAAGAAATTGAGGGCCAATGAGGTTCTATGATTTCCCCAATTTATCAGAGGTAATAAGTAGCAGAACAAAAATTCAACCCACACTAAATTCAATACTTTGGGCACCATTAAAATCCTGCCTCAATCCGTCAATAAACATCTAGTGAGTATCTATTATATACCATAAAGTGTTATGGAAGCTACAGGCAACCCCCATTTACAAACAAGATATATTCTGAGATTTTGTTCATAAATCTGCCTTTTGTAACTCAGAATGTTTTTTAACTCTTACCTTCTGTTTTAGAATTGATACTAAGTATTGGTTCCAAGGCAGAAGAGTAGTAAGGGATAAGCATTTGGGATTAAACCCAGAGTCATACAGCTAGGAAATATCTGAGGTCAGATTTGAACCCAGGTTCTCCCAACTGCAGGCTTGGTGCTCTAACCACTGTGCTACCTAGTTGCCCCTACATTTTCTTATTTAAAAATAAATAAAGATTAAATTCCTGACCCAGAATCCACTTACTTTTTTTCTAGGTGAATAGTTAGTCCAATAATTGGTCTCTTTTTTGAGATTTTGAATCTCACATAGGAAATATTACAATATTCTAGGTCATTGTTATAATCATCATCTACACATAAGAGCATCTGGATGACATCACAGTATTAAAGCAATCCTTCTTTGACTTGGGTTCCATGTTGGATATCCTTCATGACATGAAATATCTTTCATAAAATTGATAAATTCCTTGGTAAGAATTAAGCATATCAGGAATAGCTCAGTGGATTGAGAGCCAGATCCAAAGATGGGAGGTCCTGGGTTCAAGTCTGACCTCAAACACTTCCTTAACCCACATTGCCTAGCCCTTACATAACCCTCTTTTGCCTTGGAATCAATATACAATATTGATTCCAAAATGGAAGGTAAGGGTTTTTTAAAAGCACTCCTCTCCCTGCCCATTATGCTGATTGCTATTCATCATAAAAGATCTTCAAGTAGATCTGTTGTTTTAGCTTTGAAAATGATGCATGAAGAATACTTATAGGTCATTACAGTGACCAATCAGTAATTTCAGAGGACTGATTAGGTCTATGGACCAATGTCTTGGCTTAACTGTGTTTCTTTTACAGGAGGTCTTCAAGGTAAGAGGGAGCAGTTATTACAAACTAACAAGTTTTTAAAATCAATAAAACATTTTTATCAGTTATACTCCCTCTGGCAAACTCGCCAGCTTGCTCTTGAATTCATGAGTTAGATCCCTAGAGGGCAACTGGTAGGTTCTAGGAGTACCCAATGGTGTCTAAGATAGAAGGTAACAGCTAAATGGCCAGTCTCTTGTTTTGTTTTATTTTTGCTAACTTTCTGAGTGTGAGGTGAAACTCAAGATTGTTTTGATTTTCACTTCTCTGCATTATTAGTGATTTGGAGCATTTTTTCATATGTATAGGAATAGTCAATGTTGGTAGGGCTGTGGAAGAATAGGCACACTAATGAATTGATGGTGGTGTTTCTGATTGGTGCAACCATTCTGGAAAGCAATTTGGAGTCATTTAAATAAAATATTCAAATATCCTTCTCCTTTGACCTAAATTGACAAAAAGAAAGACTCTATATATACCATCATACTTATAGCAGTACTTTTTGTAGTAGCAAAAAAACTGGAAATAAAGGAGACACTCATCAGCTGGGAATAAACAAATGGTGGTACAGGAATGAAATGGAATCTGATATGCTGTAAGAAAGGAAGAATGTGGAAAATAGAGAATCATGGACAACCTTATATGAATTAAAGCGAAGCGATGTAAGCAGAGCCAAGAAAACAATATGGACAGAGACTTCAACAAAGTAAATGGAAAGAACAATTGCAAAACAATCCAAAGTAAATGTTGTAAAACTATAAAAAATGAGCATGACCTCTAAGAAGAGATCTGAAAAGATATCTCTCTTCCTTCTTTTTCAGGGTAATGGGGTGGAGGGGATGGATGTGGAACATTATAAATCATGTCAATTTTTTTCTAATGTTTTGATGAATTTGACTGAATTTTTTTCTCTAATTCCTCTTTCTAAAAGATCTCTGTTATGTGGGAGGCTGGGGAAGGAGTGCCATAGAAAAAAAGCTAGGCAATAGAAAAAGAACAAATATCAATAAAAGTCTACTTTTTTTAACCCGCCTCTCCCTCTAGGGGTCTCCTCCACTGGTGAGTATCCAGCTGGCAATGTGACTACTCCCCTAGGCCAGTGATGGGCAAACTTTTTAAAGAGGGGGCCAAAGGAAAGGAAATGCTCATCTGTCAGTTTCTAAGGCAACTCTTTCCAAGTTTCATTGATTTGTATCCTACTCATTGTATTCGTCAGATTAGGAATAATGACCCCCAGGTGGATAGAACATTTCAGGGGGCTGCATCTGGCCCATGGACCATAGTTTGTCCATCACTGCCCTAGGCTAAACTATTTAAAGTCCTCAGATGGCAAAGGAGTTCATACTCCATTAAATACCACAGCTTTAATAGTAGTTAGGTTAGTGAAACATCCTCAGTCTATGATTTCATCAGCATAGGGAACTCCAAGGTGAGGAAATTCCTTTTACTAGCACAGGGTCTTCATCTGCAACTTATAATCTTATCAGAATTATCAAGAATACTGAGGTCTGGTCTACTAAATGATACCGGAAAATGGAGAAACAAATTCTGGCATATGACTGAGCGAATACTACTGCACTATAAGAAACAATGAACAGGCTTACTTAAAAAAAAAAAACTTGGAAAGAACTACATTGGATAATGAAGAGCAAAATGAGTAGAACCAAGAGAATATTATTTATATACAGCTACAGATTTAATACTTGAACAACTTGTGAATGTTTACCTCTAGAGAATGAACTGAAAAAATAGAAACATGAAAAATATAATTTATATTGTTATAATGAAACTCTGGGAGCAGAGAGTCTCATCCTTGATTGATGGGCAAGAACCATTGGATCTTGGAATGTTCCCAGGGGCTGTGAGGACAGGGGAGAAAGCAGTTGGCCTGGGGCGGTATAAAATACCCTGGCAGACCTGACTTTTGGTTCCTTTCCTTCCCTTGGACTTGAGATCTGTGGATCCTAGTCTTTGGGGATTGGTGACTTGATTGGATCAACCTTGCAAGATCCTCCTGTCTTATACCTGACTAGCATTGTCAACCTGTATCCAGACCATCACTCTTCTGATTCTACTGCCCCTAGATATTAGGAAACGAAATCATTACCTAGTTATCTAGGTTTCCCAGGGCTCGGGAGGGATCTGGGAAGTAGGCAGGAGAAGAAGTGGGTGGAAAGGGGTGGATACCTGAAGGCTGTTTAGGCATAACATCTAGCAGAAAGAAGAAGAAGCTGAAAGACATCAAGCAGCATCTTGCTTACTCTGGTTTGGCTGTGGCCAGGCTGAGCCAGAGGAGCTAACTACCAGAATTGATTACCTGCCTACTGCTCAGAGGGTTTATTATCATCAAATTAGTTAGGGTTTCCCAATTCCTCTATCCATCCCCAATACCCCATCTTTGCTAATTATAGATAAAGTCTTTCAAGTACCTTCCTGGAGTGATTATTTCATAGCTTCTCTGGGAAGGGAGATACGCAGTCAGATAAACGGTTACCAAGGCTGATAGAGCCCAAATCTATTATCAATTAACCCCAGGTGGGACCTGAAGGGATACCATCCATTGGCCGGAAGGATCCTGCCTGGGCTCAGGAGGGAGGTATCACATCATCTAGCTAGGTGGCAAGCCTCTGTTGATCTTGCCCTAGCCACCTATCTGGACTCCACTGCTGTCACACAATTACTAGTGGTAGTAACCAGTTTAGTTTACCCTCCCTCTCTCCATCCATCTACACATCTTTATTTATATAACAATATATATACATATATGTATTTCTGTCTCCTGGATGATACCTTCTATGATGCAGGAAGAGAAAGAGACAGACAGACAGATAGACACAGAGACAGAGAGACAGAGACAGAGACAGACAGAGACAGAGAAAAAGACAGAGAGAGACAGAGAGAGAACTTGTAAAAAACTGAGGTCAATGTGTAAGCTAAATTCACCACCAATTAATGTTTGAAGGAGAACTTGAACCCAGGTCCTCCTGACAGTGTAGACAGTTCTCTATGCACTTAGTAACTGCCTCTCAATGTTAAGTTTAATAACCTGACATACCTGCTTTCATTAGGAATCCTGTTGCTTCCAATTCTGCTTCTCTGGCTCTAAGGTGAGATAATGAGTCGGTCTCCCAGCTTCTCCCTTCCCATCTTCTGTCTCTGTAACGAGGATGTGATCTTCTGGTCAGGAAAGGCATGGTGATAGAAAATATGGGTGACATGTAAATATAGTACACATGAAAAAAGAAAGAAAATTACAACATTTTAAGTAGTCTTTAGCAACTGATGAAAAGCACTGTGGGGCAAGGGATAAAGAGCCTGAAATATGTGGGATCATGATCTCATTAGGTGATCATCAGTAAATCCTTAAACTCCTCAGTGCTCTAGGCAGCTCTGTAGGACTATAAGATTTATTGGTAGAGAGGCTTTCCTCACCTGGGAGATCAAGTGCAGATCAAACCTTTACTCTTTGTCACAAAAAGAAAAACTTATCATCTATTTTATAGCTCTCTCTCTCTTTCCTTCCTCTCCATCTCCTGCTCCCTCTCCTTCCTTCTCCTCTCCCCCATCTCTGTCTCTCTCTTTCCTTCCTCTCCATCTCCTGCTCCCTTTCCTTCCTTCTCCTCTCACCCATTTCTGTCTCTCTCTTTCCTTCTTCTCCATCTCCTGCTCCCTCTCTTTCCTTCTCCTCTCCCCCATCTCTGTCTCTCTCTTTCCTTCCTCTCCATCTCCTCCTCCCTCTTCTTCCTTCTCCTCTCTCCCGTCTCTCTTTTTCTCACTCTCTGCCTTTCTCCCCTATCTCTTCCCTATTCCTCCCCTATCCCTCTAAGTCAGTAAAGGAAGATAGTGCTCTGATAGAGAATCATAGACTGAAGAAATATTTCTCTAAATTTCAAGGCATAAGCAAAATTCTATTTCAACATTGGAAAGAACTCTGGGTCCTGGAATCAGAGGCACTGGGTTCAAATACTGCCTTCAATGCTCATTTAACTGGGTACCTTTAGGCAAGCCACTTAACTCCCTGGGTGTTAAATTTTCCATCTGTAAAATGTGGAGAGTGGATTAGGTAGCCCCAGCTCTGATTCCATGATCCTAAGTAGAAATATCTTAGAAAATTGCAAAGAAACCTATGCAAAGGGTATTAAAAGTGCTAAGATGAGGGGTGGGGCTCTGGGGAAGGAAGGGGACAGAGCCTCTGGGGAAAGGATATGGATGTTATCTGCAGAGTGTATATCTGCTATGTCCCACAGGAGAGAGGAGTGGATTATTAAAAAGAGGATACCCTCTTTTAATTACTCGTTCTATCTGATTAGAACTTCTCTGTCTCTAGGGTTTCTAAATCATCAGGATACTAAATCAGGCTCTTGGAGAAGAAGGAAGAAGATGGGGCAGAAGAGTCCCCTTAGTAAAACCTATTCCAAGACAGTGTCTGGGACTCATACTAGTCCTGAGGCATCCTGTTATCTTAGACCCAGGTAGTCTCCCCTTGATTGTTCATTTATTTTTCTGCAAGAGAAATGTCTAAGATAACAGTGTGAACGCAATTGAAGACTTTGTCAGTAGGCTACCTCTGGTGTGTTTTGATTAATGACAAGAAGTAAACTGAAGAGGAAGGCCAAACTCCAGGGCATGAGGGTGGGGGTGGGGAAGAGAGAGAGCCAAAGCCAGTGAGAGAGAAAAAGACAGACAGACAGAGAGGAGAGAGACAGAGAGACAGAAAAAGGCAGAGACAGAGAGAGAG
>NW_025350509.1:0-9285 GCF_016433145.1 Gracilinanus agilis
AGGCGGAAAGAAGGAGGGCGCGCGGGCGGGAGAACGAGCGCAGCGGAGCGGCGGGGGAGCCTGAGCCTGCGGCGGCGGCTAGGCTGCTGGCTGCGGTGGACCCCAGCATTGGAACAGCCCTCCCGACCGGGGGGCGTCTCTATCAAACCCTCCCGTCTTAATTTTAAAAGCGGATATACCCGGGGGGGCGGGAGACTTGGAGTTCTACGCCGGTTTTTGTGGGGTTTTTTAAAATTCCATTTAAAAACCCCCGTCCTGGGGGTTGGAGTCAAGGTCATCGCGTGGTTTCCCCGTGGCTGTGGTGTCTAACCCCGGCGGATCCCTAGGGGCAGCGAGGACGACTGCCTGGCGTGGGGCGGCCAGCGCGGCCAGGGCCGTGGAAATGGATGGGAAGGTCCGGCAGAGCCGCCGGTCTCGCTCCCAGAGGGACCGCGTGAGGCGAAGGGAGGCGGCCGCCCGCGAGGCCCGAAACCAGAGCCCGTCGTCCGGCTCCGACCGGGAGCCCAGCCCGGGCAAAGAGAACACGAGCCAGAACTGCGCGCACCCCCGGGGCGCGGCGACGGCGGTGGCGGCGGCGACGGCCGCCCCCCGAAACTCACGCCCCCCGCGCCGCCGGCGCCGAGAGTCCAGTTCCCAGGAAGAGGAATTGATCGATGGCTTTGCGATCGCCAGCTTCAGCACCCTGGAGGCCTTGGAGGTAAGATCGGCCCCGGCTCCCCCCTTTCTTGAGCCTTCTGGGGGCTCAGGCGGGGCTTTGAGGGGAACTGCACAAGGAGGGAGGGTGTTTACTTTCTGGGGCTAGAAATGGGAGGGGGCTGTGCTGCTGGGAGGTTGACTCCAGAGGGCTCCCCGGAGCCGGACGGGCTCCTCCTACGCCAGGGCCCCCCCAGGTTGTTTAGGGGCCCACCCGTTGCCTATCGTCTAGTCTAGTCAGGGACTGATATGGTCTATAAACTTGGACCTGGTTAGTGGTGGGGCCGGCTGGTTAGACGACGTTTTGCTGAATGTAAACACGGACTCCCCCACTCCTGGTATCCCGCACCCCTCGCCTCTTTGGGGTGTCGATGACTGGAATGTTCCTCTGGTGGGTGTTTAATTTGCCATTTCCTGAAGCCGCCCTTGCGGGGCAACCCTCCACTTTCGTTACCGATTGGGGGGCGAGAGGAGCTTGTTATGAGTGAGGTTTTTAACCCCTGCTGTCAGTGTCCGGAGGCCAGGCTTCAGACTGCCCGGGATCACCTGTCTCTGTTGGAACCAAGGGGTCAAGCCCAGACCTCTTAGACCTCGCCGTTCCCCAAGGCCCTTTCCCTCCTCTTGCCAAATTATTGCTTTATCTGCCGGAGGAGATAGTGAGGAAAGGAATACTTACTGCGGGGTGTTTTCTGGGGATAAGATGTTGAATTGGCTGATTTCCACTCCCTCATTCTCCCGCCCCCCCCCCCCATAGTTGTGTGATGTTTATGAGTGGGGGGGGGGCGGTGTTTGGGGGAGGGTGACGTTTAGAAAGTCCCGCTTCTCGTGCACTACATATTTGCTGGGGTTAATAGGTTGTCAAAAAAATATTGCTTGTCTGGAGAACTTATTAGAAACAATATTTACTGAGCAAATTCGCCTCTTCTTGTCTGAACTCTTTTAAGTAGAGAAGGAAATGAAATATTTTCTGAAGGAGAATGACAAACCTGGGCTGGGCCTGGCTTGGAATGGTTTGGGAGTAGCTTGGGGGGGGGGGGGTCCGGTGTGGGGGAGGGCCGAGCCTTGGCCAGTCCAGAATCTCTGAGGTCTCTGGGCGAAGTACCTGCTCCGGTGATTTTTCCAAGGTCCTGGGTGTTGGCTCCGGACCGTGGGGGAGCTCCTGCTGACCTGAGCAAACTTTGCCCTCCCTCCTGGAGCAGCTAGGAAGGATTCTGGCCTTGGGTGGTTTGGACTTTCTTTAATCTGTTTGTTTCCCTTTTGTTTTTAGAGTGGATTGGTTTTGAAAACAGAACTGCTCTAAGGGCTGGGTGATTATAGAGTTGAGTGACTTGAACCCAGGCCCTCCTGATTCCTGGTCTGGAGATCTCTCCACCACCCTTGCTAGCTATCTCTTTAAGATTTGTTTCTAAGTAGATGAACTGTAATCATAATTGTTGCTTTAAAAGGGAGTTCATTTGATCCCCAGATATGTTTCTGGAGGTAGAAGGTGTTCGTCTGTATTCTTATTCCCATTTTATAGATGAGTAAATAGAGGCACAGGCTAGGGAAGTGGCTTATCCAAAGTGGTAGGGGAGGATATTGGAACTTGAACTCCTGTTCTAAATCTTCATCTACAGCTCGGTGACAGGCTGACACTTATTTAGGGGTTCTGGGGGGCCTGGCTGACTTTTACTTCTCTGTTTTTTCTCATTTTTCCTTTGCATGGCATTCTTAGTGTCTCTAATCCAGCAAGAGGGTCTGTTTGCTTTGAGACAGGCCTGGGCTGTGATTGTGGAGATCACAGGATCTGAAGCTGGCCAGGATCCTAGAGATCTGGTCCAAGTTCCTTCTCTGACATCCAAGGAAACCGAGGCCCAGAGAACTTGTCCTATAGGATTTGGCGGTTGCCTCGTAGGGCTGGAGAAGGTCCAAGGGACTAACAGGCCTTGGGTGGTATCTGCGACTGGTCCCTGGGGATGGGTCCATCCTGGGTGATTTGCCTGTTGTCCTGAATGAGACAGAATTCCTGGTCTGGACTTGAGGGCTTTGCTCAAGTGTTCATTGGGAACCTTCCTGAGTTGTAGTCCTTTGACATTTTTTGTTTCACCTATTTGAAAGGAGGCTCCTAGGGCCAACTAGGAGGCACCCTGAATAGAGTACCAGGCCTGGGGTCTTGGGTTCAAATCTGGCCTCAGACACTTCCTAGCTGTGCAACCCTGGGCAAGTCACTTAACCTCCTTTGCCTAGCCCTTACTGCTCTTCTCTCTCAAAATTGATTTAATTTAGTAAAAAAAAAAAATTAATGGTCCATACTCTTTTTTTTAAGGCTTTTAAAGGGGAGGGAGGGTTGAGAAGAGCTTACTATGTGCCAGCCACTGCTACAAAGGCAAACCTTTCCCATTCTAACCTGGATTATAAGGATTATAAGGATTAGACCCATGGGATTCCGAGCCAGAGAGCGCCCCTCTCTTACAGATGGGCACATTGAGGCCCCGAGACATTCTGTGAGTCTCTCAGATAGCCCAGATATTGGGGCAGTTGACCTTGGAGTCCTGAAGAGCCTGTCCCCCACGGTGACTAAGAAACCTTTGTTCCCTTGAGGCCTGGCTCAAGTGCCACCTCTTACACAGACCAAGCAGGCGCTTCCGCACCGCCACCGGGCATCCTTGCTCAGACCACCTCCTGTAAAGCTCCCGGCGTGCCTGTGAGCTTTTATTATTATTTGTTTTTATTGACTGACTGCTGAACCCCTCCGTGGAGAGCGGGCTGTGAGAGGGAGACGATATTTATCTGAGCTGTCTGGATCGAGAGTGACATTTAAAACAGAAAGCTTCCTTGGGGTTAGGGGAACCACTGATGAGTAAGAAAAGCCCCCATCCTAGTCATACCGAGAGAATTTGAAAATGCCCAAACTTCCTGCCGCCAGCCAAGGGAGCGCCATTGTAGGACCCGAAGGCAGCGCGTGGAAGCTCCCTGCGGCCACGGACTCCAGGATCCGTCCCACACTGGGTCATAGGAACCCCGATTTTTCTAGGCTTGAGGCCAGGCCGGCACCCAACTGCTGCCCCTACGCCCAGGGTGTCCCAAGGGCTCGTGGATGGACAGAGCAGGCGTTCCTCATTGATCGTTGAGGGTGGAAATAGACCAGAATGTCCATGTGCCAGGCTGTTGGATGAGCAAAGGCAGAGCTGGGTGCTTCCTTGGAGGGAGGGAAGAGCCCTTAAAAAGTGCCCGTCTAACCTTAGTGTCTGCCCATGAACAGTGTGGCCAGGAGCCAGGCTTAACTCCTTCTTTTCCTTCTCGTCGGCAGGATCCAAGGGAAGGGTATGCCAAGCCCTTAAAAACTGTCACTTTTTTACATCAATATTCACTGTTATTAGTAAGCGCTAGTTATCATGTAATAACCCAGATTGAGTGACTTGTCAGCTCCGGGAGGGGGGCAGGGAAGAAAGGAAGGAGACAATGTAGATCACAGAACTCTGGGAAACATGTGGAAATCTGTTATTAAAATTTTTTTGAATTTAATTCAAAAAAAGTGCTAGTTATCATGTACGACCCAGATGGAAAGGCTTGTCAGCTCCAGGAGCAGGGAGGGAAGAAGGGAGGGAGACAGTATGGATCATAGAACTGTAGAAACTTGTTATTAAACTAAAAAAAATTTTTTTTATTTTATTTTTTTTAAACCCTTAACTTCTGTGTATTGGCTCCTAGGTGGAAGAGTAGCAAGGGTGGGCAATGGGGGTCAAGTGACTTGCCCAGGGTCACACAGCTGGGAAGTGTCTGAGGCCAGATAAACTAAAAAAATTTTTAAATAAACTTAAAAGAAAGTGCTAGTTGTCATGTATAACCCATATTGAATGACTTGTCAGCTCCAGGAGTGGGGAGGGAAGAAGGGAGGGAGACAACATGGATCATAGAAAATTTTGGAAAACTTATGGAAATTTGTTAATAAAATAAAAATAATTTTTAAAAAATGAAGCGCTAATTATCATGTACAGCCCAAATTGAATGGCTTGTCAACTCCAGGAGTGGGGAGGGAAGAAGGGAGGGAGACAATAGGGATTCCATAACTTTGGAAAACTTATATGGAAATTTGTTATTAAAATAAAGATAATTTTTTTAAAAAGGGCTCGTTATCAGTGTAGCTCCTAAATTCAGAGTTAGGACCATCTCCCTTCCCCCTCTTCCCCACTCTCCCTTTCCCCCAAGATCCAGTGTCTCCTTGCTAGAGCACAGGGTCCTATTTAGGGCCGGTAGGGACCTAGAGATCCAATCTAACCCTCTCATGTTACCGGAGAGGAAATTGAGGCCCCAGAGAGCTTAAGTGACTTGTTCCAAATTCCCTCAGGGAGTGAGTGAGTGGTAGAACTGGGATTTGACCCCAGGACCTCTGACTCCAAATGTTCTCACACTGTCCCTCACTTGTTCTGGGTCTTCGCCACTGACTCATGCTCCCTGGTCGTTCAGAGCCTGCGCTGGGCACGTCCGCCGGGTCATCTGTGAAAGAGGACATTTCCCATATCTAAAGGCTCTGGTGACAGAGCAGAGAGACAGAATATCCTGTTAGTGGGTCCTCCTTTTCTCTTTTGACTCTTGTTTTTACTTTTTGGAAGCTCCAGTGCCCCGGGAAGGAAAAGGATAGTTTGTGTGCTGGAATGACTAAGTCTAGGGCCAGATTTCAGAGCCTTTTTTTTTTTCTCCATCTTTCCCCCAAACTTTTACCTTTCACCTTAGACTTCTTAGGGAAAGGATCCCTGGGGAGTAGAGAGGTTGGGGCTGGCTACTGGTAGGTGTCCTTTGCTTTCCAGACCCCTTCTCCCCCAGGGTTCCTTCTGCTTCCTCATTTGGAGAGGTAAATAAATGCCTGTATCCTAAAGCTTGCCTTGGAGAGGGGATGAAGGGTAGGATTGGTGAGAAGTGGTTTTCCTTCTCATTTTCTAATCCTGAACAGTCCCATTTCTGTCTTAGGGGGTCCAAGATGCCAGGCTGTGGTATGGGTCCAGAAGTGCCCCTCTCACCCAGCAGAAAGAATATGAGATGTAGAATTCCAAAACCCTGGCTTCCAATCTCAACTTTGCTACCTGTTTTTGACTTTGCCCCAATCATTCACTCTTTGAGAGACAAACGGGGAGGATCGGTAGCCTCCATGAAGATCCCCCTTACTGTCCTAAGTCAATGATGTTTGGGGTGGGGTGGAGGTATTGGGGGGGGGTGTTAAAGATTTGTTGCTAAGATTTGAGAGCCTGAAGGGCCCCATCAGAACAGAAAACGGCACAGCTCTGCACGATTCCTGAGCACGGCTTAGGCTACCTTTCTGTGTGTATCCCACCTTGTGTGCTCAGCAATTTCCATGTTTATCTGTGTCATTCTCTGGGACTCAGCGAATGCCTCTGAGATGGAGACCTCATTGTAGAACCCCTCTTCTTCCCTGCCTCCCCTCAAGAAATTTCATCCTGGAGATTTGCCACTGAGGAGGGAGAAGGGTCTCTCCTGTCACTAACTAGAGCTCAGTTTACTCTTCTGTAAAAATGAAGGCTTAGAATAGTTTCTGAGGCCCTTCCAGCTCAGACATTCTGGGTCCCAAGAGTGGTTCCTTCCAGCTTTGATATTCTGGGTGCTAAGAGTGGTTCCTTCTAGCTCTGACATTCTGGGTCCCAAGAGTGGTTCCTTCCAGCTTTGATATTCTGGGTCCTTAGAGTGGTTCCTTCTAGCACTGACATTCTGGGTCCCAAGAGTGGTTCCTTCCAGCTTTGATATTCTGGGTGCTAAGAATGGGTCCTAAGATTTCTTCTAGCTCTGACATTTTGGGTCCTTAGAGTGGTTCCTTCCAGCTCTGACATTTTGGGTCCCAAGAGTGCGTCCTAAGATTTCTTCTAGCTCTGGCATTCTGGGTCCTTTGAGTGGTTCCTTCTAGCGCTGACATTCTGGGTCCCAAGAGTGGGTCCTTCCAGCTTTGATATTCTGGGTCCCAAAAGTGGGTCCTAAGATTTCTTCTAGCTCTGGCATTCTAGGTCCTTAGAGTGGTTCCTTCTATCTCTGACATTCTGGGTCCCAAGAGTGGCTCCTTCCAGCTCTGACATTTTGGGTCCTTAGAGTGGTTCCTTCCAGCTTTGACATTCTGGGTCCCAAAAGTGGGTCCTCCCAGCTCCGGCACTGTACTGTGGGGAAGGGAGGAAAAGAGCTGAGGAAGGGTAGAGTCAGTCCCCTGCTCAGTGTGACCCAGGGCTCAAGAGGGGAAAGAAACAGGCCCAGGGAGCTGAGGAAGTTGGGCCGTTGGAGCCCCATCCGGCTGCCCGGGGAGATAAACACCCATTTCATGCAGATGAAACTGCTAATTGGGTTTGAAGCTGGTGGGGTGAATCACGGAGAGGTATCTGATGGATGTGGGGCTGGCATTTAAAGGCGCTTTGATCCTCTCTGCTTTTCCTTTTAAGTGGGAGAGGCAGGCTAAAAAAGGAACTTGGTCAGAATGCTAATGAATCAAAGTCTCCAGCACCAATTGTTTACTAGAAACTGCTCCAGATGAGACAGATTTCTTGGGGTGCCACCCCACCAAGGTGGCTCCCAAAGCCTGCCCTCCCACCCAGAGCTTTGAAAGACAAAAAGCCTCCTTCCTGCCATCTCCAAGGGCCACTTTTAATTTTCTCTGCCTCTAGCCCTGGCTGCCTGTGGCAAGATGGGGCTGTGCCCTGGGTTGGGCATTATCCGGGGCATCCTGTGGGGCCTGGCATCTATGCCTTGTGGCAAAGTCAACGTGGGTTCAGTGTTGCTAAATGTGTGACAGGGGCACATCATTTAACCCTTCTGGGTTTCTCATTTGTGTAAAAGTGAGGAAGGGGCTTGGGATCTCCCGTGATACTCCCCTCCCTCACTTCCACTAAATCTCTGATTTTCTTAGCTTCCTCTAGAACCGACTCTTGGCCTGGGAAGTCAAGCGACGGGTCAGCATTTATTAAGGCCCTACTGTGTGTGCCAGGGCAGCTAGGTAGTGCCAGGCTTGAAGTCAGGAAGGATTCCTCTTCGTGAATTCAGAACCAGCTTCCGACACTTACTACCTGTGTGACGCTGGGCAAGGCACCTCGTTTGCCTCAGTTTCCTCCTCTGATAATGGCAGACCACTCCAGGATCTGCCAAGAAGACCCCAAATGGGGTCATGAAGGAACTGGCACGACTGAAAAGTGGCAACATGTGCCAAGCCCTGGGGGTACAAAGGTGAAAATTTAACAAGCTTCTTCCTTCAGAGAGCTTGCGTTCTGTGGGGTACCGAGCCGAGAGGGGGTGCACTAGAGAAGCCCAGCATTGCCTAGATGATCAGTCCTGGTCCATCCTGGATTCCCTCCTCCCCTTTATTTGTTACCAGAAAGCAGAGGGGAAAGGTTGAGAGGTCATTTATATTTATTTGGAAATGAAGGCGATAGGGGGAAAAGGATGAATAAAAATTAACAGCAGCAAAAAATCAGTCCTGGTGGAAGCCTCCCCCTCCTAAGCAGACAAGCTTAGAGGGAGCAATCCAGGAGAGGATTTGGAGGAGGAGGACTGGCCTGAGCTACCTAGACTAGAGGGGAATTTTTTTTTTTTTAATTTTTAAAATTTTTATTGATTAATTTAGACTGCTTTCCCATGGTTCCATGATTTATGTTCTTTCCCTTGGAGGGGAATTTTTGTGACACCAGGTTAAAGCTCGGCGTCTGGTAAGGAAGAGAAAAAGAGACGTGGGTAGTATTGGGGTGGGGATGCCCACTCTGATGTGGGGGTCCCCCTCTCCCCAAAGAACCTGAATAATAATAAAAATGGACCCAAAGAAGAACTCTATCCTTGGTTCATTGAGAAGCTTTTCTGGAAGACCGTGGAGAAGGCCAAAGTTATTTGTCCCCCTTTCTCTGCCTCTCCCTCTCCTATTTTTCCTCTGAAGAGTTCCTGGGATGGGTGAGAAAGAGGGCTGGGGAAAGGACAGCTCCAGAGAGTGATGAGGTCACAGAGCTAAAACTAGAAGGGATTTCAGAGGCCAGCTCCGGCCCCTTCATTTTATACTCGTGCACACTGACTCCTGGGGGGAGGGTAAGTGGTCCCGAAGGGACACGGGAGTGGATCGGAGCCTCGGCTCCGGGGCTGCTGCCCCGAGTCCTCCTCCTCCCACTAATAGCCAAATCTGGAGGGCCGCCCCATTTTTCAGCCATAAAGCATTTTCCCTTTATTATCTATCCCATTTGATCCCGGTGGCCCCCCTGTGAACAGAGGCCATGGTGTGATTTCACAAGCGGAGAAGCTGAGGTTCTCTTTGCTAACTGTTCTTTTGGGTGGACTGCCGGAACCGAAGCCGCTTCCTTCTGCTTAAGTATCAGGGCTAGGATCAGAGCTGATCTCCCCCAGATCTGACTGGCTCCTGCCTTTGGGGCCTCCTCAGCTTGGACCCTGGAGTCTGGCAGGAGAGAAATCTTGTCAGTGTGGCTGGCGGGATGAAGAAACTGGAAAAGGGAACCTGCAGCTGACAGAGGAACCGGGGAGAGAGACGAAGGCAGAATCCCCTGTAATTCCCCCAACTGCCCATTCCCCCAATAACACAGTTTGACAAGGGGAGAGAAAGAGGGAGAGACAGAGAGGGGGGGGGGAGGA
>NW_025350510.1:0-3871 GCF_016433145.1 Gracilinanus agilis
GAGAAGAGAGAGAGAGAGAGAGAGAGAGAGAGAGAGAGAAGGGGTGAGAAGAGATAGAATTGGAGACAGAGACAGAAAATTTGAAAGGAAAATATAATGGCAGATATGGTAGACAAAGGAATCCAGGTGAAAGAATTAACATAAAAATGTAGGAAGCCATCTCTTCCTTTGAGACAGGAGGGAAGTTACAGAGAATAGTTAAAGATGCTCAGTTTTAGAGTATTTGGAAGCAGGAGTTGATGAAGTTCAGATGGGATACCCTTAAATTTCTTAATAAAGTGGTGAGTTCAAATGCCAAAAAGAATGGTGGTAAAAGAGAGTAGAATTATGGGTTTAAGGGTTGGAATTACTCTTTGATGAGCATATGCTAATGTATCAAAAATGCATGAGTATAGGGATTTCTGTGACAGTGAGGACCTAGTTAAGTTAAAAAAAAAATTTTAGTTGATTCCATCAACAAGGTTTCATGATTACTTCCAGCAATATTTAATTGCTCTGGAGTAGTTTGGAAAAGATACATTAATAAGTTCATCACTAGAAAATTGCATCATAGGGAATGCTTTAGCTTTGGTACTTACACCTTATGAGTATCCTTCAGTTGCCTCTCTCCCTCTGTTTGGAGGACTGGCAGGCAAAACAAACAACTTCCTCCAAACTCTGTCATTAAGGAGAGGTCAGAAACTTAGTTAACTTTTCATTTCTCACCAGCTAAACTGTTTTGTGCCAACTCTATCATCAACATGTCTGGTGATGAATACCTGTAGCCTCACCCCTTCCTTTTGTGTGTTTGTCTGCCTTTGTTGGATCTTAAGCAACTTGAGGGTAGGAACTGACTTTTCACCCCTTATTTGTATCCCTAGTACTTAGCACATAGTAGTTTATAAATATGCATTGTATTACACTGTATTGTACTGTATAGTATTATATACGGTAGAAATTTACCCATCAATCCATCCATCCATCCATCCACCCATCCATCAGCAAATGTGCTAAGCACTTGCTAAATGTCAGTCATTGAGGTAAATTACATTGAAACACTTCCCCTCTGAAAAAGCTCACCTTTTTATTCATATCAAGATAAATTGGAGAAGGGTGAAAAAAAATTACAAAGCATAAATAAGTGTATAACCAGAAGTGAGGGTTGGAGAGAGGGATTAATAAGAGAGAACATAGTTATTTCAAAGAATTTTAAAGCTTTTAGGATAGACTGATTTCATCTCAGGCTGCTGAAGAATCTTATAAATATGATCATAGGATGACTGACAGTAATTTTTCAAGATTTATGAAAACCAGGAGACATCTAGGAAGATGTCTTAAGCAAATGTTCAACTTTTCCAAAAAACAAGAGAAAAGGTGGTAATCTAAATATTCTAGATCAATAATTGGTTCTAAAAATCTAGCAAAATATAAATTTTTTTTCAGTTGTTTTGAGTCATGTCTCAATCTTTGTGATGCATTTTTTGGCAAAGATATTGGATTGGTTTGCCATTTCCTCCTTCAGCTCATATTCAGAAAAAGAAACTATTTAGGTAAACAGGTTTAAGGGACTTGCCCAGGGTGACACAACTAGTAAAACATCAGCATTTCGAATATACATGAAAAAATAGTGGTGGCAAAGGACTACCTTCTTTTATCTTTATCTTATTGAAAATGCTTCTAGCGTTTCTCCATTACAAATAATATTTCACTATATTTTAGATTTATATTGTTTGTCAAATTAAGGAAATATTAACTTCTTTTTATGCTTTGTAGTGTTTTGTTTTTTACATAAATGTGTGCTTCATTTAGAAAAGTTTCAATTTCTTTGTTTAATTATGTTATGCTTAATTTTAAGTTTTGTTATTGTCATAGACTATTGTTTATAACTTCCCTAATATTGAAAGATATTTCCATTACTGGCATAATATAACTGACTTACATTTGGCACTTTTAAAATGTATTTCTATACTCTGTTTATATTTGGCTCAATATCTCTGTATCAATATTAAATAGTGATATTATTCTCTAGGTATTTTTCCTTTTTTTGGTCTTTTTTCACTTTTATGATTTGGAGCCTATGGCCACATTTGTCTCAAAGAAGCAGTTTAGGAAGTTATATTTTAATTCCATTTTTGCAAGAGATTTATATGAATTTATTTTTCTTAAAGAATTAAAACATATGAATATTTTCATCATTTTATTTGCAGAATTCCAAACTGTTTTGCAAAATTGTTGTATTGATTTAAAAATCCATCAAAAATCCACTAGTATGAGTATCTTACTACAACCATTCCTTTGTTGACTATTATCATCTTTTGTCATTTTTGCCAATTTGCATGAGGTGAGGTAATGCCTTAATGTTGTTTTGATTTGTATTTTGTTATTTGGAACATTCTTTTATATAGTTGTTAATGACTTGCAGTTCTACTGAGAACCTTTAGTTTATATCATTTGACAATGTATTTATTGGGGAATGTTATACATACATATGTATATATTATAGTATATATAACCAGATTCTCCAAGTCAAGTGATATGGGACTTTTACTTCATTGGAGGAAATCAATTCCATGTAAACATATGATGACCATGAGAGAGAGGAATAGAGGGTGCTCTTTTGGAGCTCTTGAATTTCTTCAAGTCTCTTTGGACTCTCCAATTTTTTTGGACTGGGCAATTGATTCAGACACTTTTGACTTTTGAGAGTAGAGATAGTGCCAATCTCACTACAGGTTTCTAAAGGTAAAATAAAATTCTAGGAAAAGGGAGTCACAAAAAGTACTAGCAGACTTTCACATCCCTAGTATGATTTGCTTAATTAGAGACTTTATGAAATTCTTCCATATGAATGGGATCTGGGCCTCTCTTATTGGAGCTCCCTTACCTCTCAATTAGTTCTTGTTGTTATTCAGTTGTCTTACCTATTTCTGACTCTTTGGGGCCTCATTTGGGGTTTTCTTAGCAAAGATACTAGAGCAGGTTACCATTTTCTTCTCCAGGACATTTTACAGGTGAAAAATCTGAGATAAACAGGATTAAATTATTTGCCCAAGGTTACATAGCTAGTAAATGTCTGCAGGAGTTGGGGGTAGGGTACAAATGCTATAGTTGGTCCTTTATTATCCATATCTTAGACAGATATTATGAACAATGAGGTGACACCAGAATTAAATAGGAGAAAGAGTAAAGGCTAGATTAATTGGGTAATTTATATGTGCTTTTTATATGAGATAACATATAAACAATTATGTACAAACAAGATATATATGATATGAATTGAAGATAATCTCAAAGGGAAGATGTAAACATTAATGGAGACTTAGGAAGGCTTATTTCAGAGACTGATATTCTAAAGGAGAACTTGAAGGAAGTCAGAGAAACCAGAAACTAGAAATTAGGAGAGAGAGCATTTTAGAAATAGGATGTATAGAAACAGGATCTAATCAATGGATGTATGGAGTTAGAAGATGGATTGTCTATTCAAGAATTAGTAAGGAGAACAGTGTCAATGGATGGTGGATTATTTAGAAAAGAGTAAAAATTAAGCCTGGAAGAGCAGGAAGAGTAGGAAGTACTGGATTAGTAGGAAAGGGCCAAGTTATGAAGAACTTTAAAGAGCAAACCAACGATTTGGTATTTTATCCTGTACTAGTGAAGCAATGGGGTTTTTTGAATAGAGGGGGATGGTGTGTTGGGACCTGAACTTTGTGAAGATCTTTTTGATAGCTGCATAAAGTGTGGACTGGAATGGGAAACACTTCAGGCAGAGAGATCAACCAGAAAGACATTGCAGTTCTCTAGCTTCCTTCCTTCCTTCCTTCCTTCCTTCCTTCCTTCCTTCCTTCCTTTCTCTTTCTTTCTTTCTTTCTTTCTTTCTTTCTTTCTTTCTTTC
>NW_025350511.1:0-5987 GCF_016433145.1 Gracilinanus agilis
CTCCCCTCCTCTCCTCTCCCCTCCCTTCCCCTCCCTCCTCTCCTCTCCTCTCCTCTCCTCTCCTCCATCACTCTTTCTCCCCCCTTCTCTCCCCTCATTCCTACTGCCCATTCATTCCCTTGCCCAATCCTAAATTACTTGAGTTTTCTTTTCTTTTATCTCTCTCTTTTTCTATTCTTCTCATTTACTTGCTCTCTTGTTTGTTTTAACTTTCTTGGATGTTTTATATTTTTAAAAAAAGTATTCCTCTATTTCTTTTGTGTTTTCATGTGTGTTAGCACATAACTAGTGCATAAGTTCTGATTATTCTTTATTTTTGTTTTTGCTATAATTTCATCTTGAGCATTTGTTATTTAAAAAATTATGCCCTCTTCTTTTTAATCAGATTGGCTAAAATTTATTGATTTCATTAGTCTTTTTAAGGATATTAGTTTTAAAAATCATTTATGTAGTTTTTCTTGGCTTCCAGTTTACCTGTTTCTGCAATTTTTAATATCTTCTCATTTGTGTTTATTTTTAGCATGTTTATATTGGATTTCTAATTTTAAAAAATGCATGTTAAGTTCCCTTTTTCTATTTTGTTAAAGTATTTGTAAAGATATGAGTTTTCCTATGTGGATACTACAAAATTTTGTCATGTTGTTTCATCATCATTATTTTCTTTCAAATAATTAGTAATCATTTATATGATTAGTCCTTTGATTCACTCATTATTTAGGATTCTATTGTTAAGTCTCTATTTGTATCTTTTGTTTGTGCTCCCTGAACTGATTAACATATTCATTCTGCTAGGGTCTTTAAAGGATGGATTTACTAATTTAAAAAAACAACAACTTCTTTTTAACATTTGTTTGCATTATTTCTGTGCTCTAAAACATGATCATTAAAAAAAAAGATCTAAGTAGTGTTAAGGATATGTGTATTCTTTAGTACTTCCATTTAGAGAACATATCTTTTACATCTAGTTATTTCAGAAAATTTGGGAGTTCTATATTTTTCTTTTGTTTAACTTTCTTTTCTACTTATTTAAAACTGAGAAATCTCTTACCATTCCATGAAAATCTCCTGCTATGTGCTAACATTTGCGTGTTTCCTTTATGAGTTTAGATACAAAGGTATTAGGAACATATGTTTAGTATTTAGGGTGGTTTATTGTCTTTTAGCATACAATAATTTTCTTGTTTATTACTTTTTATTTTCTGGATGCTTGTTTTTGTTTTGTTATCATGATTTCAACTCTTACTTTTTTGGATTAATTTGATGAATAGTAAATTTTTCTATGTATGTCTCTGCTTTTCAAGAAGTGTTTCTTGCAAGTAATAAGTTGTAGATTAGCCATGGACCAACATCTCATGCCATATACCAGGACAAAATAAAAATGGATACTTCATCTAGAAATAAACAGTCATGCCACGAACAAATTAGGGGAACATGGAAAAGTTTACCTGTTATACTTATGGATAAGGGAAGAATTTATGACTAACCAGATATAGAGAACAACAACAACAAAAAGATATAGAGAACTATTCACAAAAAAGTAAAATAGGTAATTTTGGTTACATTAAATTAAAAAAACTTTGTACAAATAAAGTGAATGCAACTAAGATAAGAAGAGAAACAACAAATGTGGAAAAAATAATTTTATAGCAAGTGTCTCTGATAAAAGCCTCATTTCTCAAATATATAGAAAACTGAGGCAAATTTGTAAGAATACATAGCATTCCCCAATCAAAAAAATAGTCAAAGGATATGATCTGCCAGGTCTCAGAGGAAGAAATTAATTATTAAATATTCATTATCATATAAAAAAATCACTATTGATTAGAACTTTAAACTCTGAGCAACTACCTCATACCTATCAGATTGACTAAACATTTTTTAATGTTTTCCTAAACATCACTTCACTCTAACATTGTTATACTCCTTACTCCTACATGAGGCAGATTTCTGTGGATTATTTTACCACCAAGAAATAATCAGCTCTCTAATGACTGAATGAGATCGCCCCAAGTATTAATTAATTTCATTCTATTACTCTTCTATTGATTTTTCCTCACATCTTTCTTAGTGTCTCAAAGTACAAGTTTTATTTAAGTAAAACAATAAACAAATATAAATACTTGCTCCTTACAGTCACAGCCTTATCTAGTCCTATCCATAGGAATAAATAGTTTCATTTCAGTCTTTTGCTGTTTTCTGAACATGTTTGACTTTCTTCTGTTTGACCACTGTGCAGTTTGAATGCCTTGTTCACATGTGGGTTATTTTGAAGCAATGATTGGAAATTATTTTTTGCTGAATTATTTTCTTTAATGTTTAGGCTCAGATTTGCAGATTATGTTGTTTTTGTTTTCAAGGTGATCTTTGCTTTTTGGAATGTGTTGCTATGATGTTTCTTTGATTGTTTTTCCTTGGTATGTGAAAGTATTTTTTCTCCATGCTTGGCATTTCTCTTTTGTAATTCTTTAGCTTGAATAATTCTTGGTGAATTAAACTTAGAGTTTCTTTCTGTTGATACTTATTGGATTTTCTCTATTTATACTTTGCTAACTGCTTCCAATTTTCTTGTATTCTTTGAAGGATGTTCTTTTTCTCCCTAAAAGACCCACGGGCCCTAAATTATCTTTTAGTTTCCTATTTCCAAATTTAGTGTTTTAGTTTTATAAAACTTTTATGCGTTTTTCATCCCTTTGTTTTGAATTTTATGCATTTTTAGAAATTTTTTTAATTTTAGAGAATACCTCATTCTCCATTATCTACTCTTTCATTAGACTTTTTGATTTCTTTATTGAGACCTCTAATTTCTGTTTTTGTTTTTAAATATATTTTCACCCTTTTTTGTTGATTCTCCCAAAGCATTTTGAAAATTCTTAGAGTTCCTCCATTGCCATTTCAGGGGATTTTGGAGAATTTCATCAAGGGATTTTTGATTCATGTTCCTTTTTTGAGTCATAGTTATTCATTGAGATGGCGCTTGCCTTCAGTTGTAAATCTCTTGTTTTTAGGCAGCATTTATCAGTCAATCTTTATTAGTCATCCTTCCAGTTTTCCTATGGTATTCTTACTTTATAGCATAATTTCTGTTGTATGTCTCCCCCAATCACAGCTTCTTTTCTTTTCTTTCAGAACACTGGTAACTGTAACTTTCAGCAGCATGGATTGTTGAAGTACTATTGTAGGAAGATGTTGAGCACACTCCAATTGAGCCTATTCTTCACTTCTAACCAGCCCTTTTCTTCCAGGTTCCATCATTAAATCTATAGCCAATTTTCTTTAGTCTCTAGGTTGAACTTATGGGACTGGTTAGAAAGTGGTTCAGGGAAGGCTGGCGTTGAAGTGTAACTCCAGAGAAGCCTTGGCATTTGAGTTTCTAGTCTCTTTTCTCTTGACTGCTAGCTGGTTATTTCTTCCTGTCTAATAGTAAGAATCTGGGTCCTTCCTCCATAATCTTGGCCTTCTAAGCTCCACGTTCCCCTAATACTCTTCTTCTCTCTTTGCAGTTTTGCTCCAATTCATAATCTTAAACTTTTCTCCCTGGGATAATACCTCCAAAATACTTACCTCTAAAAGCCAATGCCTAATATTGTAGCTGCCAGAAGGAATGCAATGCTGCCTCAGGCCAGTGAGGATATGGAAATAATGACAGTAATGGGAACAGGAGGGCCAATAGTCATGAACTAATAATCTGATGTTCATTTTGAGTAGGAAGAATTTTCTCGTGATATGTTCTTTATATTTCCCTCTTCTTTTCATTTTTATATTTATTGAATTTGGGGTGCTTCTTTTGATTATCTGATGGGGTGGCCTAGTTAGTCTTTCATTCCATCATCTATTTCATTCATTCCATCCATCCATCCATCAGTATTCAGCTCAAGGCACTTTATAAACAACTTTACTATTCTTATTACAAAATGTGGGAGTCAAACTGGTTATAGATATTAATAAATCTAATTTATACATGGAAGGAATGAGGAGTGCAAAGGATTTTACCTAACTTAGGGAAAAAAGGATTTCTTTTAGGAAATACTACTATTTATGAGTTTGCATATATCTATTAGTAATTAACATTTATTGACCATTAAGAATATTCTAGGTAATTTGTGCAGAAGAAGGGAAGGGAATAAGCATTTATTAAGCACATATCATGTGCCAAGCACTGTTCTAAGCACTTGGAATTGGAAAATTTTCTCATTTGAGTCTCACAATAACTCTATGAGGTAGGTACTATTATTATCCTCATTTTATAGCTGTGAAAACTGAGGCAGTTAGAAGTTAAATGACTTGCTCAGAGTCATACAATTGGTAAGTGTCTGAAGCTGGATTTGAATGCAGGACTTTCTGATTCTAGGCCGAGTACTGTATCCACTGTGCCACCTAGCTACTTTCTACTTTTATAGAATAATAGGGATGTCTCTATACCAGACATCATTTCTTGTAATGATATGAGATTGCAAAATAATCTATATTCTTGTGTTTCCAGTGAATGATGACCATTTTTTTCCAACTGTTTCACTTTGTATCTTCAGTATCTAGCACAGAGATGAGCACATAGCAAGCACTTAGTAATTACTTGCTGACTGATTTATTAGGAAAAAAAAGTACGTCACAAGCACAATTGTTATACTGGAATTTTACCATAATGAATTTTCCTATGGTGGAGAAATCTTTATGATACAAATCCATCCTGGTGCTCTTCAAAAAGGTTTAGCACCTGAATGACTCACCAATTATATAGTCTCCCTGGTATTATTATTATTTTTTATTTGAAAAAAAAATTAATTAATTAAGAATACTTTTCCATGGTTACATGATTCATGTTCTTTCCCTCCCCTCCTCCCACGCCCCTCCCAAAGCCAACACGCAATTCCACTGGGTTTTACATGTGTCATCGATCAGAACCTATTTCCATATTATTGATAGTTGTTGCACTGGGGTGATTGTTTAGAGTCAATATTACCAATCATATTCCGTCGACCCATGTGATCAAGCGGTTGTTTTTCTTCTGTGTTTCTACTCCCACAGTTCTTCCTCTGAATGTGGGTAGCGTTCTTTTCCATAAATCCCTCAGAATTGTCCCGGATCATTGCATTGCTGCTAGTACAGAAGTCCATTATATTGGACTTTACCATAATGTATCAGTCTCTGTGTACAATGTTCTTCTGGCTCTGCTCCTTTCACTCTTTATCAATTCCTGGAGGTCGTTCCAGTTCACATTCTCTCTGGTATTATTAAAAATAATTTATTTTATAGCAAAAACTTACTGATTATTACTGTCAAGTCTTAGACTTAATCTGGACATTCCCTTTTTGAATCTGCAGAGGTGGCAGTATGTGGGGTTCTGGGGAGAGAAAAGAGGGCTAGAGAGGAAGATAATTGATCCTCAAGGGAAAGAATTATTTCATTTTTTTATTTGTTTCCTCAGTCCCTAGCAGAGTTCTTGACACAATAAAGGTGACTAATAAATGCTTATTGATGAATTAATTCTCTAACAACATATATGAAGCTGTTTAAGACATGAAGTTGGGTGAGGATTTGTAGAGGCAGAGAAACAGATTGTTTTGGCAGTAGACATTGCTGGTGTATAGAGAAACAATTAAGTGCTTAAATGAAGATCATTAATAGCCGTGTTGCCAGGAATGTTATTAATGATTACATAGTTCTCCAGTGCTCTGATATGTTTATTGTCTGAGGAGGAGGCCTGTGGACATTAGAGAACATTGTGGGGAGTTGGGGAGGGGCAAATAATATAGCACGTATGTGCATTTGAGTGTGAGAGAATGAGATAAAAGAAATTTGAGAAAGAGAATATATTCACTGGCTGAGTGTGGGGGCCCAACTAAATTTGTTTTTGTTCTTATTAATAATATTATTATAATTATTAGTACTATTTGTATTTATTTATTCACATTCAGAATTCATATTTATGTTTATAGTTATTTATATTAAATTATAAATAATAGTATATTAATAAAATATTACTATAATAG
>NW_025350512.1:0-2912 GCF_016433145.1 Gracilinanus agilis
GCGGGAAGGGGAAGGCGCGCGTACACCGATGAACTGGGGGAAGGGTGTTACAAGCAAGGGAGAAAAAAGGGGGGTGGGGGGACCTCTTTCGTTCATCTGGATAAAGGGCAACGCGGACAGGGACTCGGTGCTTAGTGATCAGGGGAAGAGGAGGCGCGAACGGAACCCTGCAGCAGGACCTGCGTCTTCAGAGAGACTGCGAAGATTGTGTTAGGTGTTTTGCCTCACCTCCTTTTTTTGCTTTAAGTCTCTTCTGTTTGCTCTGTTTTCTGAAAGAAAAAGTGGAAGATGCAAAATCAGGGAAAGATTCGTGGTCCAGTAAATCCTCCCCGCCCTCTCAACACTTCCTTCGCGTGCTCCAAAGCAAAGGGTTGGGAGAAAACACTCCTCTAGTTCCCTTTACCCGCACACCGGTGCTTGTGCTCTGTCAGTGGAGCTGTCCGGAAGCAAACGGAATGGATGTGGGGGCTCTCTGAGAAGTGAGAATGTTCCTTCGGTGACAGAAAAGTCGTTCCCTTCCTGCCTCCTGGTCGGCCGCCCCTCCTGGACAAGGTGTGACGGTGGTCTCGGTGCAGGAGGCCAGACCGAGGGCCTGGGGTCTCGGCGGTTTCCCCAGTCTGTCTCCTTCGGTTCAAGGCGTTGTAAGGTTGCTGCGACGCGAGGCGATCCTCCCCAAGATTGTTTCCGTGACGCCTACATCTTCAGGAGCGGTGGAGCGAAAGGTGGGATTCAGTTTGGCGGAGAAAAGTCCCGGTGCGGCTTCTAGCTGGTGAAGGGGGTGAACGAGAGGCCTTTCGTGGCTCCAGTGGCGCAATCGGTTAGCGCGCGGTACTTATAGGGCAGTACTAGTGGTGCGAGTCATGCCGAGGTTGTGAGTTCGATCCTCACCTGGAGCACTTCTTTTCTGCCTTCCAGGGGCACGAAAAGAGAAGCCGAGCCTCTAGGAATTTGTTTTCCTTAAGCAGGAGTGGGGTTGCAGGAGCCGGGGACGGCGCTTCTGGGCTCACGGGAGCAGAATCGATTTGGGGGGCGAAACAAAGATCTAACAAGCATTACGAAGCGCCTACGAGGTCTGGGAGGTCACGCCGACTGCTCTGCTAACACCGGGGGGGGAAAACTTCTCTTCCGGAGTCTACATTCAGTCTAGATTCTAGAACAAACATTTTCCAATTCACTAGGGGTCAAAAGGTATAAACAGGTCGTTCTCAGATGAAGAAATGGAAAGTAGCTTTAGTCGTTTGAAAAAAAAGGTTTCAAATCACTCTTAATTAGAGAAATGTAAAGGAAAACAACTCTTAGCACCTATCGGGCTAATGGGGGCTGGGGAGAGGGAGAGAGGGAGGGGAGGAGAGGAGGGGAGGGGAGGAGAAAGAAAGAGGGAGGGAAGGGGAGAGGAGGAGTGGAGTGGAGTGTTGGGCTGGATGTGGAAAAAATAGGGATACTAATAAGCTATTGGTGGAGCTTTGAACTAATATAACCATTCTGGAGAACGATGTGGAACTATGCCCAAAGAACCATAAAACCGTGTATTATCTTTTGACCCAGCAATATCACTTCTAAATTATATCCCAAAGAGATCACAGATAGGGGGAAAGAGGCCATTCCTCAGTTGGCAGAGGGTCAAAGCAGTTTGTAGATGAAGAAATCAAAGCGATCAACCATCTGAGACGATTCTGAAGGGGAACATTATGATGGAGAATGCTATCCCACCTCCAAAGAGAGAACCGTTGGGGTCGGATGGACGCGGATCAAAGCACACTATCTTTCACATCAGTGTATTTACCGTTTTATTTTGAGGTTTGGGTTTTGAATGAATGTGCTCTTACAACAACGACCAAAGTGGAAGTGTGTTTTGCACGGTACTCCATGTATGGTCCAGAAAGGGGGGGGGGACAAGATGGGGGCAAAGGACCTACTTATACAAAGCTATTTATAGCAGCATTCTAGAGCAAACACGCGGAGAAGTGAATACGAGATAATTTAAGGAGAAAGAGTCTCCTGACAAACAGAAGAAGGAGTGCCAGCAGGACTTCAGGAAAATCTTCCCGGGCCCTGCAAAATCTTGGCTGAGACTTGAAGGAAGTGAGAGCTTCCAAGAAGCTCTTTGGAAGACGACTTCTTTCCAGGAAAGGAGGCAGTCCACGAGAAAGGTTGGGTTTTGTCCTTCCTACTCGAAGATGACCAAAGTGACACTGCTGGTGATGGGTTGTTGTTGTTATTTTTGTTTTTGGTAAAGATATTTTATACCAATTACACGCAATAACCACTTTCCACATAAGTTTTCTGAAGATCCGAATTGTCTCCCTCCCTCCTTTCCTTTTCCTCTTCCCTCCAACTGGTAAGCAATTTGATCTGGCTTATACACATGCATGATCACGAAAATCTTGTTTCCACGTCGTCCATTTTCGTAAGAGAATAACCATCTAAAACCAAACCCCCCAAATAAAAACCCAAGTAAACTAAAGTGGAAAATCGTGTGCTTCGACCTTGCATTCCGATACCAACAAGTCTTTCTCCGGATATGGACAGCGGTCTTTGGCATAAGTCCCTCAGAATTGTCCTGGGTCACTGTATTGCTGAGAAAAGCTAAGTCTTTCCCAGTTGCTGTTCCACAGTATTGCTGTTACTGAGTACAAGTTTCTCCTGGTTCTGCTTCCTTCATTCAGCACCATTTCAGGTAGGTTTTTCCAGCCCTTTCTGAAATCATCCTGTTCCTCCTTCCTGACACCACGATAGTTTTCCATCACCATCATATACCACAATTTGTTCAGCCCTTCTCCCCATTGGTGGACAGCCCCTGAGTTTCCAGTTCTTTGCCACCACAAAAAGGGCTCCTATAAATATCTTCGTCCAAGTAAGTTCTTCTCCCCCAGCCGCCCTGCCCCCGCTATTATATATATATATATATATAT
>NW_025350513.1:0-4807 GCF_016433145.1 Gracilinanus agilis
GAAGGAAGGAAGAAAGGAAAGAAAGAAGGAAGAAAGGAAAGAAAGAAGGAAAGAAGGAAGGAAAATAGGAAGGGAGGGAGGAAGGAAAGAAGGCAGTGTTTCTCACCTCATCAAAGGCCTGAGATTGACCAACAATTGGTCAGACCCCAAGAATCTAATGGAATGGAGATGACTAAGAGATTGATAGAAATCTTACCTCCTCTCTACTAAGTATGATGATCTTCAGGAGTGGAATCTCTATCTGACCAGCTTTAGCCCATATTTCACATTCCCAGGAAGCCAAGATGGTTCTATAATATCCAGTAATAGCACAAGAACATGAGGCCAAAGTGACCTCTAGATTCTGCTATAGAAGAATTAACAATAGACACTGAAAATGTATGATATGCTATAGAAGAATTAACAATAGACACTGAAAAGGTATGATTGTTGAGCCATCATTCATCTCCAAAAGGTCATAAGAATTAAAGAGTCTAGACTAGGGACGGTCAAATATTTTTTTCTTTTTTTTATGCCAATAAGGTCAATGAGCTTGACTTCCTAGAAGAAATTCTAGAATAACTCAATAAATGGAAAGTGTGTGAAGATATGAGAAGGAAGCAGTGATCACAAAGAGTCAACATGGCTTCTTCAAGAACATGTCTTGGCAAAGTAATTTCATTCTTTTTGACAGTCATTAGTCTTGTATAAAGAATACAAGATCCTACAGTGTTTCTTGACTATACAAAAGCATTTGATTTAGTAGAACAAGAAACCTCTGCAAGAGCTCTTGTTGGACCTCTAAGACATCTCCCATACATATTTCAGAATTATACAAGATTCTTTGAAAGATAAAATAACAGAACATACCTTTTTTTTTTCTGGCCCTCTGATTATACATATAAAATGAAGCATAAAACATGCTCCCCAGAGGAGTCTGCTGCCATCTTGAAGGATGTGCTGCACAAAAACCAAATTGGAGAGGAATTCCCTGTAGCCAGTGATATAAGAAATACCTCTGTTTGGAGCTGACACTGTGCTGACTATATCAATCTGACTACTTAAGAGCCTTCTGAGATCCATTGTCACTTTAAAGAATTTGGCCCAGCTATTGAAATGGGAAAAACCAAGTGGATGAATAATGCCTGTTTTTCAGACTGATATGCAAATTGGATGGATAATCCATAAAGCTTATCCATTAGCATATGTATCATGGACATATACTATAAATGGATAGTGAAGATAGCCCAAAATGTAATAGGAAGAGGACAGCAGAGTAAGAAATTGGGCATTCTTTTAATAACCCCTAGTTTTTCCTTGGAACAAAAGAATCCATCTCTTTAATAGTGATATTTTTCAGTTATATATGGCTATTGAGTAATGGTCTACTGTAGCCTCAAAAGAATTTAAGTAGAGGATTACTCAAAAATTCCTACAAAGGTTCTTGATGAGACTGTGCAGGTTACAGCAAATTAAAAATGAGGAATTGTATCATTATAATATAAAGGAGATCACCAGAGAAATTAAAAACTGGGGGGAAAATGAGCCAGTCACTTAGCAAGAGCAAGAGACCAATGAGCAGTCTACATACTGTAATAATTAAAATGATGAGGCTGATAGTAGCTTAAATCAAAGTAATAGTAGTAGTAAAGAGAGGGAATGGTAGGAGAGAGGTAGAGAGATACTTAGCTTTCTAATCTATTGGCCCCCATGATGAGCCTATGGCTAAACTCTGTCAAGGGTTCCTTCAGCTCTCCACATTCCAACCAGAAGACCACGACAGGCTCCTGGTCTGACTTCATAAACCCTTTTCTCCACCTACTAACTCTCACATGTCACATCTCAAGAACCAACCATAGTTTCTTAATTTGCCTGGGCTGCCCAGGGCGGGCAGTGCATGTAGAATCAGTTTCCCCGTCTCATTGGTTCCTTGGTTCTTTAACTTCCTTTCTCTGAGGGTTTATCTATACCTGGATTTACTCAGTGGTCTTTGACATCCAGGTCACTGAGAGTTGCTGTTAAAAAAGCAAAGTAATAGAGAGGGATATTTGCTTCTAACAGTACTCCATTGTTATGCCCAAAATGTCAGGAGAAGTGGGGAAAGTCTCTCAGTGCTTTGATTTAGGGGAGGACATGGACAGAGGTTAATACAGAGTACATGGGCAGAAATAGATTCCAATCAACATCTTTGCAGGATATACCTACATAGATGAAAAACAAAAAAACATGAAAAATATTACACTGATGGATTGGGAAATTGCTATGGACGTAGTTTACTTAGACTTTAGCAAAGCATTTGACAAAGTCTTTCAAGCTATTTTTGTGGACAAAATGGATTCACAGTCAACTGAATGGCTGAACCCAAGGAACCGTTGTATTTTGCTTTAAAAAAAACTGTCTTAGAAACAAGTTCTAAGACAGATGGTAAGGAGTGGAGGTTCTTTGGTTGTTATTTTTTTTTTTAATTGACTGTAAGGCAGAAGAACAATAAGGGCAAGGCAACTGGGGTTAAATGACTTGCCCAGGGACACACAGCTAGAAGTATCTGAGGTCAGATTTGACCTTAGGTCCTCCAGACTCCAGGCCTGTCTATCCACTGGACTACTTAGCTGCCCCTTCAAGAACAGCTGTTAATGGTTTGATGTCAATTTAGAAGGGAGTCTCTAGTGGAATGCTGCAGGAATCTGTGCGTTCTACTCTGTGGATTTTTTTTTTTTTTTTACTTTCTTACTAGAATTAGCCTTCGCTTAAGATGCTTATCAGATTTGTAAATGACTCAAATGAAATACTGAATGACACTTGAGATCCAAAATGTTCTTGAAAGGCTAAAATGATGGCTTGAGTCTCATAAGATGGAATTTAACATCTATATAGTCCTACACTTGGATTTCAGAACTCAGCTTCACAGCTCCTAAACAGGGAAGGCATGACCTGAAACAAATTTGTCTGAAAACACTTCCTATGAATCAGCACTGTGACATGGCAGCCAAAAAATATAAAGTGATGTTAAGCTGCATTAAGGGCTATAGGGTGCAAGACTAGGAATGATCACATTCCCACCGTTCCCTGCCCTAATAAGACCACATTGAGAGCACTAAGTTCAGTTATGAGTGTCACTGTTAGAACATAAACTATTTCATTAAAATAGATGGTGCTCCAGAGCAAGGATTGTTTTAGTCTCTTATATGCTTTGCCACAAACACAGTGCCTGGCCCATTGTCAGAGCTTAAATGTTTTTTTTAGAGCTTTTTTATTTTTTTTTTAAGATTTAAATATTTTATTTTTTTAGAAAAATTTTCCATGGTTACATGATTCATGTTTTTACTTTCCCCTTCAATATCCAACACGCATTTCCACTGGTTTTAACATGTGTCATCAATCAAGACTTATTTCCATATTATTGATAGTTGCATTGGCGTGACCATTTCCAGTTTACATCCCCAATCATGTCCGCCTCAACCCATGTGTTTGAGCAGTTGTTTTTCTTCTGCATTTCCACTCCTGTAGTTCTTCCTCAGAGCTTAAATGTTAATATTCCATATTTTTGAAAGGATACTTAGATAAATCAGAAGGCATTCAGAGGAAAGCTCAAAGGGCCTTCAGATCATTGTAGTTCAGTTGAAGAAATGAGGAATTTTGGCCTGAAGAAGATTAAAGGGTGTATGATAACTGTCTTCATGCATTTAGAGGGCTGTCATATGGAAGGTCATACATAGTTAAAAGCTAAGAAAATAGGGGCAGCTGAGTGGCTTAGTCTTTGAAGAGCCAGACCTAGAGAAAGAAGGTCCTGGGTTCAAATCTAGCTTCAGATACTTACTAGCTGGGTGACCCTAGGTAAATCACTTAACCCCCATTGCCTAGCCCTTATCACTTTTTTCAAGACAGAAAGTAAGGGGTTGGAGGGGAGGGGTGGAAACAAGACTGAAGAATGATGAAAAAAAATGAGATAGCATAAAGTTGAAATACTCAATCCCAAACTATTTAAATGAATGATTAGCAATGGAAAAGAGGTCATGGAAATGTTGTTGACAAAGATTATAATGATTTTATTTTATTTTTTAGAAACTCATACTTTCCATCTTAGAATCAATACTGTACCTTAGTTCCAAGGCTGAAGAGTAGTAAGAGCTAAGCAATGAGGGTTAAATGACTTGCCCAGGGTCACACAGATAGGAAGTATCTCAGGCCAGATTTGAACCTAAGATCTTCTGCCTCTCCAGGTCTGACTTTCTACTGGGCCACCTAGCTGCCTCTGATTATAATGATTTTATATAGAAATTTAACAGATATAAATCAGTTGCCACAGTAAGACCAAAAGAGCCCAGGAAGAGCCTGATGCTACAGACATTTGATTTACTTGCCAAATGAATAGAGATGACAACTAAAGGCAACACTAGTTTAAAATATAAACTCATATGTAAAATCTTGCCAAAAAGAAGAGCAGCATCCTCTCATAAAACTAAGAGAAATAGTATAGAGTAAAAACAATTTAATGAAAATTAAGCAGTTATCCCAGGGCTATTTAAGGATGAATATTGAAAGAAGAGAAGAAAAATGGAAAAGATCTATAAAGATTACTATAACAAACTATTTTCACCATCAAGGAACCATCAGAATTGAGTCATCATAAATGAACCATCACCGTCCCAGATGTGATTATACAGGGAGGGAGCACTTAAAAGCTTTCTTCTTTTTGACTGGTGGTGCCAGGCAAGATGCCTAGTCATAATCAAGCATGTGAACCATGGGAGATCATAAAGACCTGCTGCCTTCCTTAAAAAAGGAAAAGAAGGAAGGAAGGAAGGAAGGAAGGAAGGAAGGAAGGAAG